>NW_026290857.1:0-35000 GCF_023373465.1 Oncorhynchus keta | reverse complement strand
TCTGTCCGTTTGTGTGTCCTGTCCTGTAGCTCTATCACAGTAAAAGGTGTAGGTCGGAGCGTGAGGGGGTGTGTGACCTCACCACACGTTTGCTCACGGACACAGAGGTGGAAGTAGACCAGGTACTTTCCCTCCATGATCATGTTGAAATAGGTCTGACTGTCAGCAGAAAACTCAGCCTCTTCTCTCTCTCTCTCCTCCTCTCTTTATCTCTCTCCTCCTCTCTTTATCTCTCTCTCTCCTCCTCTCTTTATCTCTCTCCTCCTCTCTTTATCTCTCTCTGTCTTGCCCTCTCTTTCATTCTCTCATGCTCTCTCCTCTCCCTCTTCTCCTCCCTTCTCACCTCCCCCACCCACCTCAGTCTATAGCTACATAGTATAATTGCACTACCGGCATAATCTACAAATGAGGGCGACTGGCCAGACTTCCTGGTAAAGAGGCATCCTGTTTAAGGAGCTCAGAGAGATGGAGGGTAGGATGGTCTGTGTACTAGACTAGTAGCTCTCTCTCTTCTTTTTTTGTTGTTGACCATTAGTTTGTTTTTCTACAGAACTCAGTCAAGTATACAGCCCCCTTCTCCACCCCCCAAATCTAAATACATTCATTCTCACAGAGGGATCCAAGGAACAAAACACTGAGGGATTTAAAACAAATCTAAAACAAACTGACATTCACCGACAGAAACAAAACGGCCACTATAGAGAACATTCTCTACGATGGTCCACATACGGTGTCCAGATTCTGTCAAAAATGTCTGGTTTTAGAATATAACGAGTGTAATGGTGTGTAGCTGGGTAGTTCAGTCGTCCAGTGTGTTATTGCGGGTGGATATGAGCCTCTCTCTCTTCTTACACACTATATTCTCTAAGAGAGGCTGAGTGTCCTGCTGTCGTCATCAGGTGTGTGTGTGTGTGTGTGTGTGTGTGTGTGTGTGTGTGTGTGTGTGTGTGTGTGTGTGTGTGTGTGTGTGTGTGTGTGTGTGTGTGTGTGTGTGTGTGTGTGTGTGTGTGTGTGTGTTCATCTCTCCATCTCTCCAAGCATGTATCACCTCACTGTCTCAGGGCTCCTGTTGGGATCGTCCTCCTGCATGTCTGCTGGTTTGGTATCTTTCTCAGTGTCTTGTGGTTGTAGATGTGTGATGGTGGCAGCAGTGCCTCTGTGTTCTATGCAGCGCTCGGTTATTGTGTAACAATGGGTTTTGCTTGTGTGTCACATAATTATTTTGTGGCAGAAGACTTTTACAATCTTATTAGTTGTGTGATGGTTTGGGTTCTGCATGTCAACACCTGTCATTGATTGACCCAGTTGTTATGGTAACTTCTGTCTTTTCCCTGTGTGTGTTGTCATGTATATATGTCCCCTTGAGTTGGTGTGGGGTGTCACCTGTACATACTGTATGTTAAGTCTGCGGTGTCACATATTATTATGTCCCCCTGACTGTTTAGGTTTTGGAGAAAGGTTCCGACTGCATTACAGTCCATGCCCTCGGAGTCCTCACATCCATCATGAGTAACTCCCCTTCTGCCAAGGTAAGGATTTCTACAACTAGTGTGGCCCGCTGGGTATTGAACCCTAGTCATCCAGACTACATTAGCTCTCCCAGTTGAAGCTTAGGCAGTCTTTCAGGGAGATTACACAGTCTTCAGGTCTTAGGCAAGGCTTTTCATCACACAATCATAGTTCTAGTACCGTCTTCCTCTGTCTGACACACACACACACACACACACACACACACACACACACACACACACACACACACACACACACACACACACACACACACACACACACACACGTTATCAGAACAGAAAAAGAGCCGGATAAGGCTTGACACTGTTTTCATTCTTGTTTTGACAGTCTCATTATCCTCCTGTCTGTTGTGTGGCTCTTTGCCAGGGAGGAAGTTCTTTAATTCCATCTCTGTCCCAAATGGCAACCTATTCCCTGTATAGTGCACTGCTTTTGACCAGGGCCCATAGGGTTCTATATAGGGAATAGGTTGCCGTTTGGGAGGCATATTTGTGTCTCTGTACATTACTGGCCTGTCTATATTTGTGTCTCTGTACATTACTGGCCTGTCTATATTTGTGTGTCTGTACATTACTGGCCTGTCTATATTTGTGTCTGTACATTACTGGCCTGTCTATATTTGTGTCTCTGTACATTACTGGCCTGTCTATATTTGTGTCTCTGTACATTACTGGCCTGTCTATATTTGTGTCTCTGTACATTACTAGCCTGTCTATATTTGTGTCTCTGTACATTACTGGCCTGTCTATATTTGTGTCTCTGTACATTACTGGCCTGTCTATATTTGTGTCTCTGTACATTACTGGCCTGTCTATATTTGTGTCTCTGTACATTACTGGCCTGTCTATATTTGTGTCTCTGTACATTACTGGCCTGTCTATATTTGTGTCTCTGTACATTACTGGCCTGTCTATATTTGTGTCTCTGTACATTACTGGCCTGTCTATATTTGTGTCTCTGTACATTACTGGCCTGTCTATATTTGTGTCTCTGTACATTACTGGCCTGTCTATATTTGTGTCTCTGTACATTACTGGCCTGTCTATATTTGTGTCTCTGTACATTACTGGCCTGTCTATATTTGTGTCTGTACATTACTGGCCTGTCTATATTTGTGTCTCTGTACATTACTGGCCTGTCTATATTTGTGTCTCTGTACATTACTGGCCTGTCTATATTTGTGTCTCTGTACATTACTGGCCTGTCTATATTTGTGTCTCTGTACATTACTGGCCTGTCTATATTTGTGTCTCTGTACATTACTGGCCTGTCTATATTTGTGTCTCTGTACATTACTGGCCTGTCTATATTTGTGTCTCTGTACATTACTGGCCTGTCTATATTTGTGTCTCTGTACATTACTGGCCTGTCTATATTTGTGTCTCTGTACATTACTGGCCTGTCTATATTTGTGTCTCTGTACATTACTAGCCTGTCTATATTTGTGTCTGTACATTACTAGCCTGTCTATATTTGTGTCTCTGTACATTACTGGCCTGTCTATATTTGTGTCTCTGTACATTACTGGCCTGTCTATATTTGTGTCTGTACATTACTGGCCTGTCTATATTTGTGTCTCTGTACATTACTGGCCTGTCTATATTTGTGTCTCTGTACATTACTGGCCTGTCTATATTTGTGTCTCTGTACATTACTAGCCTGTCTATATTTGTGTCTCTGTACATTACTGGCCTCTGTACATTACTGGCCTGTCTATATTTGTGTCTGTACATTACTAGCCTGTCTATATTTGTGTCTCTGTACATTACTGGCCTGTCTATATTTGTGTCTCTGTACATTACTGGCCTGTCTATATTTGTGTCTGTACATTACTGGCCTGTCTATATTTGTGTCTCTGTACATTACTAGCCTGTCTATATTTGTGTCTCTGTACATTACTGGCCTGTCTATATTTGTGTCTCTGTACATTACTGGCCTGTCTATATTTGTGTCTCTGTACATTACTAGCCTGTCTATATTTGTGTCTCTGTACATTACTAGCCTGTCTATATTTGTGTCTCTGTACATTACTGGCCTGTCTATATTTGTGTCTCTGTGTTCTTCTCCCTCCAGGAGGTTTTCAAGGAGAGGATTGGCTACTCCCAGCTGTTTGACGTCCTGAAGAGTCAGGGTCAGCCCACTAAACGCCTGCTGCAGGAACTCATGAACATGGTGAGCAGATCGACACCTCCTCACTTCATCTGGTTAAAGGGATACTAATGCAGAGTGTAAAGGGAGAGAATGTCATGTTGTCATGAAGGCCACTAGTCCTTTACTTGTCATCGTTCTGTGGGTTAGATATATTTAGACTTCCACAAAAACCTCTCACTACTCTCTCACTCCTCTCTCATTGCCTTCCTCTTTTCTCTCCCTCTCCTTCTCTCCACTAGGCGGTGGAAGGGGAACACGCCCACACCCATCACCTGGGTGTCAGTAACGACCAGCCCCTCCTCCTCCTCCTACAGTGGCTGCCTGACCTGGCCCCCCAGAGGGACCTGCAGCTCCTGGTAGCCCAGTGGCTGGCTGCGGTCTGCGGGGGCTCCCTGGCCTGCCGTACGGTGGCTGTGGAGGCCGGCCTGGTGGGGGCTGTGCTCCATGTCCTCTCCCAGCCACAGAGACTGGACCGCCAGTGTGCCGATGGCCTCCTGGGGATGTTACAGGACATGGGGTCTCTCTGTCTGAGGCCTGCTGAGCTGAAGTCTCTGTTGAGGCTGCTCCGACCCCTCGATCAGGTATTTGATTTCAAAATGATGCTCTGTAATGCTTTAATTTGTGTAATCTACAGTGTAATATACAGAGTCATTTACAGTGCCCTCCGTAATTATTGGGACAGTGAAGCATTTAGAAAAATAATAATTGGGCTTTATACTCCAAATATCATACCCCCACCCAAAATACTAACCTCCCCTGTTATTGTACTGGTGAGAGGTTAGCATGTTTTGGGGGTATGATATAAAATGCTAACCTCGCCTGTTATTGTAATGGTGAGAGGTTAGCATGTCTTGGGGGTATGATATAAAATGCTAACCTCCCCTGTTATTGTAATGGTGAGAGGTTAGCATGTCTTGGGGGTATGATATAAAATGCTAACCTCGCCTGTTATTGTAATGGTGAGAGGTTAGCATGTCTTGGGGGTATGATATAAAATGCTAACCTCGCCTGTTATTGTAATGGTGAGAGGTTAGCATGTCTTGGGGGTATGATATAAAATGCTAACCTCGCCTGTTATTGTAATGGTGAGAGGTTAGCATGTCTTGGGGGTATGATATAAAATGCTAACCTCGCCTGTTATTGTAATGGTGAGAGGTTAGCATGTCTTGTCTTGGTGAGAGGTATGTCTATAATGATATAAAATGCTAACCTCCCTGTTATTGTAATGGTGAGAGGTTAGCATGTCTTGGGGAGGTATGATATAAAAAATGCTAACCTCGCCTGTTATTGTAATGGTGAGAGGTTAGCATGTCTTGGGGGTATGATATAAAATGCTAACCTCCCCTGTTATTGTAATGGTGAGAGGTTAGCATGTCTTGGGGGTATGATATAAAATGCTAACCTCGCCTGTTATTGTAATGGTGAGAGGTTAGCATGTCTTGGGGGTATGATATAAAATGCTAACCTAGCCTGTTATTGTAATGGTGAGAGGTTAGCATGTCTTGGGGGTATGATATAAAATGCTAACCTAGCCTGTTATTGTAATGGTGAGAGGTTAGCATGTCTTGGGGGTATGATATAAAATGCTAACCTCCCCTGTTATTGTAATGGTGAGAGGTTAGCATGTCTTGGGGGTATGATATAAAATGCTAACCTCGCCTGTTATTGTAATGGTGAGAGGTTAGCATGTCTTGGGGGTATGATATAAAATGCTAACCTCGCCTGTTATTGTACTGGTGAGAGGTTAGCATGTCTTGGGGGTATGATATAAAATGCTAACCTAGCCTGTTATTGTAATGGTGAGAGGTTAGCATGTCTTGGGGGTATGATATAAAATGCTAACCTAGCCTGTTATTGTAATGGTGAGAGGTTAGCATGTCTTGGGGGTATGATATAAAATGTTAAGGAACATTCTATTCTTATTTACAATAAAAATGACTCAACACATTATTTACCATTCATTTCTATTGGGCACAAAATAGTTTTTGTTTTGTTTCAGATTAACAGCAAATACATCCAGCAAGTTTGTACAGTCACCAGCTTGATATACTGTAGTCATTGTGTGAAAATGGGACCAAATATTACACTTCTGACTGCTTTAATACACATAGAAGTCAATTTGACCCAATACTTTTGGTCTCCTAAAATTGGGGGACTATGTATTAAAAAAGGGCTGTAATTTCTAAATGGTTTACCCAATATGGATGAAAATACCCTCAAATTAAAGACGACAGTACGCACTTTAACCTCAGTCATTGTTTGATTTCAAAAGAAAAGTGCTTCACTGTCCCAATATTTACACAGGGCGTGGTAAAACCATTCAGAATCAGAACCTTATTGCCATGCAACAAAAGTTACTAGGAATTTATTTTGATGTTGTACAAAGAAGCATCTACATCACCAACTTTAACAATTAACCCAGATTTCACCCCTCTGTACAGTTAGTACCCCTCTGTACAGATATCACCCCTCTGTACAGATATCACCCCTCTGTCTAGATATCACCCCACTGTTCAGATATCACCCCTCTGTCCAGATATCACCCCTCTGTCCAGATATCACCCCTCTGTCCAGATATCACCCCTCCGTCCAGATATCACCCCTCTGTCTAGATATCACCCCTCTGTCCAGATATCACCCCTCTGTCCAGATATCACCCCTCTCCAGATATCACCCCTCCAGATATCACCCCTCTGTCTAGATATCACCCCTCTCTATCACCCTCTGTCTCACCCTCTGTCTAGATATCACCCCTCTGTCTAGATATCACCCCTCTGTCCAGATATCACCCCTCTGTCTAGATATCACCCCTCTGTCTAGATATCACCCCTCTGTCCAGATATCACCCCTCTGTCCAGATATCACCCCTCTGTCTAGATATCACCCCTCTGTCCAGATATCACCCCTCTGTCTAGATATCACCCCTCTGTCCAGATATCACCCCTCTGTCTAGATATCACCCCTCTGTCTAGATATCACCCCTCTGTCTAGATATCACCCCTCTGTCTAGATCTGTCTAGATATCACCCCTCTGTCTAGATATCACCCCTCTAGATATCACCTCTGTCTAGATATCACCCTCTGTTCAGATATCACCTGTCCAGTATCAGATATCACCCCTCTGTCTAGATATCACCCCTCTGTCTAGATATCACCCCTCTGTCTAGATATCACCCCTCTGTCTAGATATCACCCCTCTGTACAGATATCACCCCTCTGTCTAGATATCACCCCTCTGTCTAGATATCACCCCTCTGTCTAGATATCACCCCTCTGTCTAGATATCACCCCTCTGTCCAGATATCACCCCTCTGTCCAGATATCACCCCTCTGTCCAGATATCACCCCTCTGTCTAGATATCACCCCTCTGTCTAGATATCACCCCTCTGTCCAGAAAGCACCCCTCCGTCCAGATAGCACCCTATATACAGCACATGACCACCCTTAGATAAAATTATCTCCCTTACCAGGGGCAGGACGTGTTGGCAGGGAAGAGGACGGGGACACACCCTTACTGCGCCCGCATCATCCGGGTGCTGGCGGCGATGGCGGCCAGGGATGGGAGGAACAGCGCCCTGCAGTATTTTGACCTGACACATCCCCTGGCAGGGATCATGGTGCCCACGGTCCAGCGCTGGCCAGGCAGTGGGTTTTCCTTCCACGCCTGGCTTTGTCTCAACATGGACTTCCCACAATACCACTCAGAGTTCTCCACACCCAGCACCCGCCCGTCTGCTGGGGCACCAGGGGCGGCGACACGGGGTATGGGCAAAGGCCCCCGCAGGAAACAGCTGTACAGGTACCAGACTGGAGAGATGGGGATTACACCTAAGACCACACTACTGCTTGATGTGTGCTGGCCCAATGAGCGAGCCGATGCTGGCCCAATGAGCGAGCCGGTGCTGGCCCAATGAGCGAGCCGGTGCTGGCCCAATGAGCGAGCCGGTGCTGGCCCAATGAGCGAGCCGGTGCTGGCCCAATGAGCGAGCCGGTGCTGGCCCAATGAGCGAGCTGGTGCTGGCCCAATTAGCTAGTCCTGTGCTGGCCCAATAAGAGCTGTTGGTGCTGGCCCAATGAGCTAGTCCGGTGCTGGCCCAAAAAGAGAGCCGGTGCTGGCCCAATGAGTTAGTCCGGTGCTGGCCCAATGAGCTAGTCCGGTGCTGGCCCAAAAAGAGAGCCGGTGCTGGCCCAATGAGCTAGTCCGGTGCTGGCCCAATGAGCTAGTCCGGTGCTGGCCCAAAAAGAGAGCCGGTGCTGGCCCAATGAGCTAGTCCGGTGCTGGCCCAATAAGAGAGCCGGTGCTGGCCCAATGAGCTAGTCCGGTGCTGGACCAATAAGAGAGCCGGTGCTGGCCCAATGAGCTAGTCCGGTGCTGGCCCAATAAGAGAGCCGGTGCTGGCCCAATGAGCTAGTCCGGTGCTGGCCCAATAAGAGAGACGGTGCTGGCCCAATGAGCTAGTCCGGTGCTGGCCCAATAAGAGAGCCGGTGCTGGCCCAATGAGGGTGAAAATCCCCCCACGCCACACTGACTGTTGAGTCACGGTAATCTCGTCTCATGCACTATTGTCATGCTTTGTTATAGCACCCTACCCACTAACGACCATCAGGTCCTAATGGCCTGGTACTCAGTGCTCTATTGTCCCTCCATCGGGTCCTAATGGCATGGTACTCAGGGCTCTATTGTTCTCCCATCAGGTCCTAATGGCCTGGTACTCAGTTCTCTATTGTCACTCCATCAGGTCCTATTGGCCTGGTACTCAGGGCTCTATTGTCCCTCCATCAGGTCCTAATGGCCTGGTACTCAGGGCTCTATTGTCCCTCCATCAGGTCCTAATGGCCTGGTACTCAGGGCTCTATTGTCCTCCATCAGGTCCTAATGGCCTGGTACTCAGGGCTCTATTGTTCTCCCATCAGGTCCTAATGGCCTGGTACTCAGGTCTCTATTGTCCCTCCATCAGGTCCTAATGGCCTGGTACTCAGGGCTCTATTGTCCCTCCATCAGGTCCTAATGGCCTGGTACTCAGGGCTCTATTGTCCCTCCATCAGGTCCTAATGGCCTGGTACTCAGGGCTCTATTGTCCCTCCATCAGGTCCTAATGGCCTGGTACTCAGGTCTCTATTGTCCCTCTAACCACTCTGACATCAATGCAATCTAAAATCACATCAAACACTTATCATCAAAACATTATCATGCTTTTAAAACTCCCCTCACTGTGATGATCCATTTGAAGAAAGAAGCAGGGTGAAAGCCTGTACATATTAGTAAAGACAAGATTACATTGAGAATAGACTGATGGGTGAATGTTGAGTGTAAAAGTTGCCAAATAACTGTAAATCTAGCATATATAGGACCTGTTTCAAATTAGCATTTTTTCACTCGCTCCGGAATGGGGGAAATATCCTTTCTATTTTATTCAGCTAAGTTCTATTATATTCTTCTTACTATACAATCATCAAATAATGGGACGGGACTTATAGGCATATCTTGTCAGCTAAAGGAACTGGCCTATAGTCTATGTCACGGAGCTTAGCCAGATAACATAGTGTAACTCATATTCTGTTCTTCTGAAATACGTTTTATTCACATCATAATGTTTCTTTAGACCTGAATACATCCTGTATTTATTGTGATGGTGTCTATTACATAGATGTACTATTAGATGTTCCAACGGCGTGTGTCTATATGTTCATTAGCGGTCAATTACCGTGAGACCAGCAACCGTCTGGCAAAATGTCATGACCGCCACAGCCCTCGTTGAAAGCAATATGATTTAAAAGTATGTAACAGGCAGAGTAACTTAATATTGCCACCAGTCGTCAGTTGGATCAAATTCAAATCCATTCAGTTAACTTTATTGATCCCCCAAGGGGGCAGTTATTGATGTGTTTCCTGTCTCCTTGGTGCTTAGCCTGTTGACAGCCGGTGGTACAGGTTTAGAGGCTTTCTTCACCATGGAGGGAGTGTTGGTGGTGGCTGTCTGCACTAAGAAAGACTACATGGTCGTGTCCCTGCCAGAACACCCTCTAACAGACTGCTGCTGGGTAAGATACACACAGAGATGGGGACCAAATTTCACCCTATTCCCTATACAGTGCACTAGGTTTTACCAGGGTTAAATGTAGTGCACTATTTAGAGAATTAGGTGCCATTTGGGTTTATTATGGATCACCATTAGTTCCTGCCAAGGCAGCAGCTACTCTTCCTGGGGTTTATTATGGATCCTCATTAGTTCCTGCCAAGGCAGCAGATACTCTTCCTGGGGTTTATTATGGATCCCCATTAGTTCCTGCCAAGGCAGCAGCTACTCTTCCTGGGGTTTATTATGGATCCCCATTAGTTCCTGCCAAGGCAGCAGCTACTCTTCCTGGGTCGCATGAAGACCAAGGCAGCAGCTACTCTTCCTGGGGTTTATTATGGATCCCCAGGCCACTACTCCCAGACCACTAGGGATCCTGCCAAGGCAGCAGCTACTCTTCTGACAGGCCTGATTACGCTGGGATCTTAGGGGTTTATTATGGATCCCCATTAGTTCCTGCCAAGGCAGCAGATACTCTTCCTGGGGTTTATTATGGATCCCATTAGTTCCTGCCAAGGCAGCAGATACTCTTCCTAGGGTTTATTATGGACCCCCATTAGTTCCTGCCAAGGCAGCAGCTACTCTTCCTGGGGTTTATTATGGATCCTCATTAGTTCCTGCCAAGGCAGCAGCTACTCTTCTTCCTGGGGTTTATTAAGGATCCTCATTAGTTCCTGCCAAGGCAGCAGATACTCTTCCTGGGGTTTATTATGGATCCCCATTAGTTCCTGCCAAGGCAGCAGCTACTCTTCCTGGGGTCGCATGAAGACAGTTATATACAATTTAAAACATTTCGTAACACTTTTCACAACACATTAAGTGTGTTTCCTCAGGCCACTACTCCCAGACCACTACTCCATTCGGGATGCAATCAGAGATCGAGACACAGCCTCTCAATTACGGAGTTGTTTCCCCATCTTATCTGACAGGCCTGATGTACGCTGGGATCAGCCAGTTAGCTGCTGTGCCATCTGTTCACTACAGCCGTGTTGTTACTCTAATGAATGATCATCGTCAGGGACTGTTTAATAATGGATGTTTAACTAGTTCAAGACACACTCATGTTTCTAGATTCTGGAGAAAGCACAATAATCTAGCAGGCATACCTTGCATAGAAGTCATATTTTACCTGCAATATATTGAGTAAAGACTATTTTCTCTTCTCTCTCGCTCTCTCTCTTCTTCTTCTCGCTCTCTCCTCCACCCTCTCGCTCTCTCTCTTCTCGCTCTCTCCTCCTTCTCTCTCCTGCTCTCTCTCTTCTCGCTCTCTTCTCGCTCTCTCCTCCTCCTTCTCTCTCCTGCTCTCTCTCTTCTCGCTCTCTCTCTTCTCGCTCTCTCCTCTCTCTACTTGATCTCTCCTCCTCCCTCCCTCTCTCTCCTCCTCTCTCTCTTCTCGCTCTCTCTCTTCTCCCCACAGCACTCTGTGGATATAGTCCATATTCCCGGCCGCCGCCCCTTTGGTCAGAATCTGGTCACCATCTACATCGATGGAGAACAGCGCAAGACAGCCCAGCTCCGATTCCCCTCGCTCAATGAGGTGAGAGGCTGAGACAATGGGGTGAAGGACATTACGAAATTGGGAAAGCAAAATATGTCTGGATTAGGACAAAATATGTCTGGATTAGGACAAAATATGTCTGGATTAGGACAAAATATGTCTGGATTAGGACAAAATATGTCTGGATTAGGACAAAATATGTCTGGATTAGGACATAGGCTGAGAGCAAAGTGCCAAAGACAGACAGAAAATTGAGAGACAATTGTTTATGATCATCAGTTGTCTCTTGTTGTTTGATTACATTTAAAAAAAAACATTTTACATCTGTTCTGTTTTCATGATAACTGTTGAAACCTGAGGTCTTGCTGGGTCCATTACGGCTGCATTAGCCATCCTGGGTCCATTAGCCATCCTGGGTCCATTAGCCATCCTGGGTCCATTAGCCATCCTGGGTCCATTAACCATTCTGGGTCCATTAGCCATCCTGGGTCCATTATGGCTGCATTAGCCATCCTGGGTCCATTAGCCATCCTGGGTCCATTAGCCATCCTGGGTCCATTAACCATCCTGGGTCCATTAACCATTCTGGGTCCATTAGCCATCCTGGGTCCATTACGGCTGCATTAGCCATCCTGGGTCCATTAGCCATCCTGGGTCCATTAACCATCCTGGGTCCATTAACCATTCTGGGTCCATTAGCCATCCTGGGTCCATTATGGCTGCATTAGCCATCCTGGGTCCATTAGCCATCCTGGGTCCATTAGCCATCCTGGGTCCATTAACCATCCTGGGTGCATTAACCATTCTGGGTCCATTAGCCATCCTGGGTCCATTACGGCTGCATTAGCCATCCTGGGTCCATTAGCCATCCTGGGTCCATTAACCATCCTGGGTCCATTAGCCATCCTGGGTCCATTAACCATCCTGGGTCCATTAACCATTCTGGGTCCATTAGCCATCCTGGGTCCATTACGGCTGCATTAGCCATCCTGGGTCCATTAGCCATCCTGGGTCCATTAGCTATCCTGGGTCCATTAACCATCCTGGGTCCATTACGGCTGCATTAGTCATCCTGGGTCCATTACGGCTGCATTAGCCATCCTGGGTCTTTACTAGCATAGGTCTACTGTTGTTGGTAGCGTCTCTTGTTGGTGCGTCATCCTGTTTGCATTTGGAATGTTGTTGTTATGCTGAATCCTATTACTGTGGTGAAGACACAGTACGTCAGTACACACCATAGGAGAGGAGAGGGATGTTGGTTCGTCTCTTGTTGGTACGTGTCTTGTTGGTACGTGTCTTGTTGGTACGTCTCTTGTTGGTACGTCTCTTGTTGGTGCGTCTCTTGTTGGTGCGTCTCTTGTTGGTACGTCTCTTGTTGGTACGTCTATTGTTGGTGCGTCTCTTGTTGTTACGTCTCTTGTTGGTACGTCTCTTGTTGGTACGTCTCTTGTTGGTACGTCTCTTGTTGGTACGTCTCTTGTTGGTACGTCTCTTGTTGGTACGTCTCTTGTTGGTACGTCTCTTGTTGGTACGTCTCTTGTTGGTACGTCTCTTGTTGGTACGTCTCTTGTTGGTACGTCTCTTGTTGGTGCGTCTCTTGTTGGTGCGTCTCTTGTTGGTACGTCTCTTGTTGGTACGTGTCTTGTTGGTACGTCTCTTGTTGGTGCGTCTCTTGTTGGTGCGTCTCTTGTTGGTGCGTCTCTTGTTGGTACGTCTCTTGTTGGTGCGTCTCTTGTTGGTACGTGTCTTGTTGGTACGTCTCTTGTTGGTACGTCTCTTGTTGGTACGTGTCTTGTTGGTACGTCTCTTGTTGGTACGTCTCTTGTTGGTACGTCTCTTGTTGGTACGTCTCTTGTTGGTACGTGTCTTGTTGGTACGTGTCTTGTTGGTACGTCTCTTGTTGGTGCGTCTCTTGTTGGTGCGTCTCTTGTTGGTACGTCTCTTGTTGGTACGTCTCTTGTTGGTACGTCTCTTGTTGGTACGTCTCTTGTTGGTACGTCCTACTGGGTCTGACTGGGTGAACAGCTAACAGAAACACAACTATCTCGTCTAACTTTATCCTCCCTCCCTCCCTCCCTACACCCTCCTTTCTTATTCACACCCTACTCCCTCCCTCCTCCCTTCCTACTTCCTCTCCCCTACTCCCTCCCCCTGTAGCCTTTCACCTCCTGTTGTATTGGCTCAGCAGGCCACCGTACCACCACCACCACCACCTCCCCCACCCTGCCTCCTCCCTCCCTCCACCCAGCAGAGATGGGCTTCCCCACCCACGCTCCCCCCATCACCCGCTCCCAGTCCTTCCCAGCCTCCTTTGCGGCAGGCCGCTGGGGGCCTGGGCCCCTGCGTGACGCTCCCGTCCACACCATCCCCGCCGGGCTGCAGGATACGGAGTGGGGCACGCCCACCTCACTGGACGGGCTCCTGGGGACCGCCTTCATCTGTCATGAGGCCCTGCAGCCAGCGCACACCAAGGCCCTATACACTGCTGGTACACACACACACCAATGCCCTATACACTGCTGGTACACACACACACACCAAGGCCCTATACACTGCTGGTACACACACACACCAAGGCCCTATACACTGCTGGTACACACACACACCAAGGCCCGGTACACTGCTGGTACACACACACACACAAGGCCCTATACACTGCTGGTACACACACACACCAAGGCCCTATACACTGCTGGTACACATACACACACCAAGGCCCGGTACACTGCTGGTACACACACACACCAAGGCCCGGTACACTGCTGGTACACACACACACCAAGGCCCTATACACTGCTGGTACACACACACACCAAGGCCCTCTACACTGCTGGTACACACACACACCAATGCCCTATACACTGCTGGTACACACACACACCAAGGCCCTCTACACTGCTGGTACACACACACACCAAGGCCCTATACACTGCTGGTACACACACACACCAAGGCCCGGTACACTGCTGGTACACACACACACACCAAGGCCCTATACACTGCTGGTACACACACACACCAAGGCCCTATACACTGCTGGTACACATACACACACCAAGGCCCGGTACACTGCTGGTACACACACACACCAAGGCCCTATACACTGCTGGTACACACACACACCAAGGCCCTCTACACTGCTGGTACACACACACACCAAGGCCCTCTACACTGCTGGTACACACACACCAAGGCCCTAGACACTGCTGGTACACACACACACCAAGGCCCTAGACACTGCTGGTACACACACACACCAAGGCCCTCTACACTGCTGGTACACACACACACCAAGGCCCTCTACACTGCTGGTACACACACACCAAGGCCCTAGACACTGCTGGTACACACACACACCAAGGCCCTAGACACTGCTGGTACACACACACACCAAGGCCCTCTACACTGCTGGTACACACACACACCAAGGCCCTCTACACTGCTGGTACACACACACACCAAGGCCCTAGACACTGCTGGTACACACACACACACCAAGGACCTAGACACTGCTGGTACACACACACACACCAAGGCCCTAGACACTGCTGGTACACACACACACCAAGGCCCTATACGCTGCTGGTACACACACACACCAAGGCCTTAGACACTGCTGGTTCACACACACACACACACCAAGGCCCTAGACACTGCTGGTAGGATTAGGACTTACTTTATTGTCCTGAGGGGTAATTGGTCTGAACATTAAAAAGTGCTGCTGCTTTCACATAGAATATCACATCATTATACAGCATCAATCATATAAGCACCCCTCTTCCCATCCGCACAAGGCTGTGACTTGGTGGTCAGTTCCTCATGGTTTAAGGCCTACTGGCCAGACTCCAGCTGTTGTCTTCTACCCTCTTCTACATCTGTCTACCCTACTAGTTAGTCGTTTTATTTACAGGGGGACCAAACATTGTATACAGTACACACTGTACACACACTAGCTAGGCCACACACACTAGGGCCATACATTCTGCAGGTATCTACACACACCCAACACACTATATATAGTAACCTTGTAACCCTCCCTCCCTCCCAGGCCCCAACCATGTGTCCCTGTTCAAGGCAGATGGAGAGCTGTCGGACCTCAACAGTAAACTGCTTCTCTACTACACTCCTCAGGTGGGTGGCTCACTCACAGGCTCCTCCCAGACACAGGCTCCTCCCAGACACAGGCTCCTCCCAGAACACAGTTACAATGTTACATAGTTACAATGTACTAAAAACAGGTAGTAACGCTGTAGTAACAACAGGTAGTAACGCTGTAGTAACAACCGGTAGTAATGCTGGAGCAACAACGGGTAGTAACGCTGTAGCAACAACGGGTAGTAACGCTGTAGTAACAACAGGTAGTAACGCTGTAGCAACAACGGGTAGTAACGCTGGAGCAACAACGGGTAGTAACGCTGTAGTAACAACGGGTAGTAACGCTGTAGCAACAACGGGTAGTAACGCTGTAGCAACAACGGGTAGTAACGCTGGAGCAACAACGGGTAGTAACGCTGTAGTAACAACAGGTAGTAACGCTGTAGCAACAACAGGTAGTAACGCTGTAGTAACAACAGGTAGTAACGCTGTAGCAACAACGGGTAGTAACGCTGTAGTAACAACAGGTAGTAACGCTGTAGCAACAACGGGTAGTAACGCTGGAGCAACAACGGGTAGTAACGCTGTAGTAACAACAGGTAATAACGCTGTAGCAACAACGGGTAGTAACGCTGTAGTAACAACGGGTAGTAACGCTGTAGCAACAACGGGTAGTAACGCTGTGGTAACAACGGGTAGTAACGCTGTGGTAACAACGGGTAGTAACGCTGTAGCAACAACCGGTAGTAACGATGTAGTAACAACGGGTAGTAACACTGTAGTAACAACAGGTAGTAACACTGTAGTAACTGAAGGCCACAGGGTGGTGAACGGGACTGGTGTGTTGTAACAACAGGTACTGTCTTTGTTAACCAAGAGCTGTAAACTAGTAACAACGGGTGAGGGTTCCTGTAGTAACAACGGGTAGTAACACTGGAGCAACTGATGGGTAGTAACGCTGTAGTAACTGTGTGTAACGGGTAGTAACGCTGACTGTGTAACAACGGGTAGTAACACTGGAGCAACAACAGGTAGTAACGCTGTAGTAACAACGGGTAGTAACGCTGTCATTAAAACACTTGTATTTGTCTCAGGCCTTCAAGAGTCAGATCTGTGTGGACCTGTCCCCTAACCACCAGTATGATGGCAGACTGACAGGCCACAGGGTGGTGAACTGGGACATCAAGGTGTGTTGCTAGTCATTCTCCCTCCAACAGTTGCTACTATCTTTGTTAACCAAGAGCTCAGTAAACTAGTTGGACCTGGCAACATCACTGTCCTTGGGTGAGGGTTCCTCTGAGTGACAAGACTGTGACTGTGTGTATGTCTCTGTGTCTGACTGTGTATGTCTCTGTGTCTGACTGTGTATGTCTCTGTGTCTGACTGTGTATGTCTCTGTGTCTGACTGTGTGTATGTCTCTGTGTCTGACTGTGTGTATATCTCTGTGTCTGACTGTGTGTATGTCTCTGTGTCTGACTGTGTGTATGTCTCTGTGTCTGACTGTGTGTGATGTATGTATGTCTCTGTGTCTGACTGTGTATGTCTCTGTGTCTGACTGTGTGTATGTATGTATGTCTCTGTGTCTGACTGTGTATGACTCTGTGTCTGACTGTGTGTGTGTATGTATGTCTCTGTGTCTGACTGTGTGTATGTCTCTGTGTCTGACTGTGTGTATGTCTCTGTGTCTGACTGTGTATGACTCTGTGTCTGACTGTGTGTATGTATGTATGTATGTCTCTGTGTCTGACTGTGTGTATGTGTGTATGACTCTGTGTCTGACTGTGTGTATGTATGTATGTCTCTGTGTCTGACTGTGTGTATGTCTCTGTGTCTGACTGTGTATGACTCTGTGTCTGACTGTGTGTATGTCTCTGTGTCTGACTGTGTGTATGTCTCTGTGTCTGACTGTGTGTATGTCTCTGTGTCTGACTGTGTATGACTCTGTGTCTGACTGTGTGTATGTATGTATGTATGTCTCTGTGTCTGACTGTGTGTATGTGTGTATGACTCTGTGTCTGACTGTGTGTATGTATGTATGTCTCTGTGTCTGACTGTGTGTATGTCTCTGTGTCTGACTGTGTATGACTCTGTGTCTGACTGTGTGTATGTGTGTATGTCTCTGTGTCTGACTGTGTGTATGTATGTTTGTCTCTGTGTGTATCCCTGTAGGATGTGTTGAACACATTGGGGGGCATGGGGGTTCTACTGCCCCTCCTGGAACAGGTGTGTGAGCCAGAGCAGGCGGAGGGAGGAGGTCAGGAGACGTCAGACCTGCTGGGACCAGAACTAACCTGTAGCTCCTCCCGGGGGCCTGTCGGCATGCTGCTGCCACTGGGCAAGTCCTCCGGTCAGTAGCCTGTACAGGGTCCACTGTGTGTTTGTACTGCTGTATGTGTGTGTTGGAGATAACAGAGAGACAGATATATTATAGTGTAATATCAACTGGGGTGTTCCAGCCCTGAATGCTAATTGGCTGAAACAGCATTTCAGCCATGTGTATATCACACAATATACCCACAGGTATACTTGTTTACTGCTCTAATTACATTGGTAACCAGTTTATAATAGCAGTAAGGCACCTCTGGGATTTGTGATATATGGCCAATATACCACGGCTTAGGGCTGTGTCCAGGCTGTACTCTGCTTTGGGTTGTGCCTAAGAACAGCCCTTAGTCATTGTACATTCAATAAGCCAGAGGGGATGTGTTATATGGTCAATATACCACGGCTAACATTCAATAAGCCAGAGGGGATGTGTTATATGGTCAATATACCACAGCTAACATTCAATAAGCCAGAGGGGATGTGTTATATGGTCAATATACCACAGCTAACATTCAATAAGCCAGAGGGGATGTGTTATATGGTCAATATACCACGGCTAACATTCAATAAGCCAGAGGGGATGTGTTATATGGTCAATATACCACGGCTAACATTCAATAAGCCAGAGGGGATGTGTTATATGGTCAATATACCACGGCTAACATTCAATAAGCCAGAGGGGATGTGTTATATGGTCAATATACCACGGCTAACATTCAATAAGCCAGAGGGGATGTGTTATATGGTCAATATACCACGGCTAACATTCAATAAGCCAGAGGGGATGTGTTATATGGTCAATATACCACGGCTAATTAGAACAGTAAAAATAAATGTTTTGTAATGCCACGGCTTTCAGCCAATCAACATTCAGGTCTCGAATTGGTTCTATCCCCGAATGCTGATTGGCTGACAGCCGTGGTATATCAGACCGTGTACCATGGGTATGACAAAACATTTATTTTTACTGCTCTAATTATGTTGGTAACCAGTTTATAATAGCAATAAGGCACCTCAGGGGGTTTGTGGTATATGGCCAATATACCACGGCTAAGGGCCGTGTTGCATTATGTCTAAGAACAGCCCTTAGCCGAGGTATATTGGCCATATATCACACCCCCTCGGGCCTTATTGATTAATTGACATACTTTGCAAGGTCAGTGGGTGTTAAAGAGCTACGTTACTGGGAATACTGATTGAATTTAGTAGTTTGGACATTTTGATTTTGGAAAAGGTGCTCCGTGAACACTGATGAAGCGCTATCGTACTCAATAGGCTAATTTTACATAAATTAATGTGTGTGTGTGTGTGTGTGTGTGTGTGTGTGTGTGTGTGTGTGTGTGTGTGTGTGTGTGTGTGTGTGTGTGTGTGTGTGTGTGTGTGTGTGTGTCAGATGGTCGGCTGGAGAGGAACAGTGTAGCAGCCTTCCTGCTGATGGTGAAGAATCTGATTCGTCATCACCCTGTCAACCAGGAGAGCCTACTGAACTGCCACGGACCCAGCATTATAGGAGCCATGCTCACTAAGGTACTGGCCCATTATAGGAGCCATGCTCACTAAGGTACTGGCCCATTATAGGAGCCATGCTCACTAAGGTACTAAGCTAATGACCAAAGCCATCATCATCCTACAGTACTGTAGTAGCTAATGACCAAAGCCATCATCATCCTACAGTACTGTAGTAGCTAATGACCAAAGCCATCATCATCCTACAGTACTGTAGTAGCTAATGACCAGACCAGAGCCATCATCATCCTACAGTACTGTAGTAGCTAATGTCCAGACTAGAGCCATCATCATCCTACAGTACTGTAGTAGCTAATGTCCAGACCAGAGCCATCATCATCCTACAGTACTGTAGTGGCTAATGACCAGACCAGAGCCATCATCATCCTACAGTACTGTAGTAGCTAATGTCCAGACTAGAGCCATCATCATCCTACAGTACTGTAGTAGCTAATGACCAAAGCCATCATCATCCTATAGTACATTCCGAGGGAGGTTTCTAGGAGCGTAGAGGAAGGGGGCTGGTGGTGTGACAGGAAATGAGGGTATATATGACTGCTGGGCTGAGCATCCTGTTAGGAAACCCTGCTCTAACGATCACACACACACACACACACACACACACACACACACACACACACACACACACACACACACACACACACACACACACACACACACACACACACACACACACACACACTGTCACACTGTCACACTGACTCACACACTCACACCCCTCACACACAAACCCCACACACACACCCCTCATACACACCCCTCATACACACACAGTGACTCCCAGTCATAGTACCACACTGACACACACCACGTTGAGAGTGACTTCCTCAACGACAGACAGTTTTACCCGACTTAGTCATTTGACCTTGGTTCCTCTGATTCTCCCTACAGTAGGACAGATAAACAGACACACCTTGGTTCCTCTGATTCTCCCTACAGTAGGACAGATAAACAGTACAGACCTCATCTCTCTCTCTCTCCCCCTTCTCTCTCTCTCTCCCTCCCCCTTCTCTCTCCCTCCCCCGTCTCTCTCTCTCCCTCCCCCATCTCTCTCTCTTCCTCCCCTGTCTCTCCCCCCTTCTCTCTCTCTCTCTACTCTCCCTCCCCCCTACAGTCTCATCTCTCTCTCTCTCTCTCTCTCTCTCTCTCTCTCTCTCCTCCCCTTATCTCTCTCATCTCTCTTCCTCCCCTGTCTCTCATCTCTCTCCCTCCCCTTCTCTCTCTCTCTCTCTCTCTCTCTCTCTCTCTCTCCCTCCCCCATCTCTCTCTCTCTCTCTCTCTCCCTCCCCCATCTCTCTCTCTCTCTCTCTCTCCCTCCCCCGTCTCTCTCTCTCTCTCTCTCCCTCCCCCATCTCTCTCTCTCTCTCTCTATTATAGGAGCTCTCTCTCTCCCTCCCCCATCTCTCTCTCTCTCTCTCTCCCCCATCTCCCCGTCTCTCTCTCCCTCCCCCGTCTCTCTCTCCCATCTCTTTCTCCTAGGTCCCAGGTAGTATGATGGATATGTCTGTTCTGATGGCGTGTCAGTTCCTGTTGGAGCAGGTATCCAGTGAGGAGAACAGTCCGTTGCTCCTGCAGCTCTACCAACACCTGCTATTTGACTTCCGCATCTGGAGCAACAGCCACTTCGCTGTGTGTCTGGGTAAGAGCAGTCAGGCATTATAGCCTGGTAGCCAGTAGACTTTCACATCTGGAGCAGCAGCCACATCGCTGTATGTCTGGGTAAGAGCAGTCAGGCATTATAGCCTGGTAGCCAGTAGACTTCCACATCTGGAGCAGCAGCCACATCGCTGTATGGCTGGGTAAGAGCAGTCAGGCATTATAGCCTGGTAGCCAGTAGACTTCCACATCTGGAGCAGCAGCCACATCGCTGTATGTCTGGGTAAGAGCAGTCAGGCATTATAGCCTGGTAGCCAGTAGACTTCCACATCTGGAGCAGCAGCCACATCGCTGTATGTCTGGGTAAGAGTAGTCAGGCATTATAGCCTGGTAGCCAGTAGACTTCCACATCTGGAGCAGCAGCCACATCGCTGTATGTCTGGGTAAGAGCAGTCAGGCATTATAGCCTGGTAGCCAGTAGACTTCCACATCTGGAGCAACAGCCACTTCGCTGTGTGTTTGGGTAAGAGCAGTCAGGCATTATAGCCTGGTAGCCAGTAGACTTCCACATCTGGAGCAGCAGCCACATCGCTGTGTGTTTGGGTAAGAGCAGTCAGGCATTATAGCCTGGTAGCCAGTAGACTTCCACATCTGGAGCAGCAGCCACTTCGCTGTGTGTTTGGGTAAGAGCAGTCAGGCATTATAGCCTGGTAGCCAGTAGACTTCCACATCTGGAGCAGCAGCCACTTCGCTGTGTGTTTGGGTAAGAGCAGTCAGGCATTATAGCCTGGTAGCCAGTAGAGTTCCACATCTGGAGCAGCAGCCACATCGCTGTATGTCTGGGTAAGAGCAGTCAGGCATTATAGCCTGGTAGCCAGTAGACTTCCACATCTGGAGCAGCAGCCACATCGCTGTATGTCTGGGTAAGAGCAGTCATGCATTATAGCCTGGTAGCCAGTAGACTTCCACATCTGGAGCAGCAGCCACATCGCTGTGTGTTTGGGTAAGAGCAGTCAGGCATTATAGCCTGGTAGCCAGTAGACTTCCACATCTGGAGCAGCAGCCACTTTGCTGTGTGTTTGGGGAAGAGCAGTCAGGCATTATAGCCTGGTAGCCAGTAGACTTCCACATCTGGAGCAGCAGCCACTTCGCTGTGTGTTTGGGTAAGAGCAGTCAGGCATTATAGCCTGGTAGCCAGTAGACTTCCGCATCTGGAGCAGCAGCCACTTCGCTGTGTGTCTTGGTAAGAGCAGTCAGGCATTATAGCCTGGTAGCCAGTAGACTTCCACATCTGGAGCAGCAGCCACTTCGCTGTGTGTCTTGGTAAGAGCAGCCAGCCACTGTAGCCTGGTTGCCAGTTCTGTAGGCCTTTGAACATCAGAGCAGTTGTTGGCTAAAGCACAAACAGATCTGGGAGGGTTATGTCTAGCTTGTCGTCCCTACAGTGTGCAAGACTATCCCAGTATCAACAGATCCCAGTATCAACAGATCCCAGTATCAACAGTCGGCTCTGTCAAAGATAACTCTGCCCCTCTCATATGCATGTAGCAGCTCTGTCAAAGCTAACTCTGCCCCTCTCATATGCATGTAGAAGCTCTGTCAAAGCGAACTCTGCCCCTCTCATACGCATGTAGCAGCTCTGTCAAAACTAACTCTGCCCCTCTCATATGCATGTAGCAGCTCTGTCAAAACTAACTCTGCCCCTCTCATATGCATGTAGCAGCTCTGTCAAAACTAACTCTGCCCCTCTCATATGCATGTAGCAGCTCTGTCAAAGCGAACTCTGCCCCTCTCATATGCATGTAGCAGCTCTGTCAAAGCTAACTCTGCCCCTCTCATATGCATGTAGCAGCTCTGTCAAAGCGAACTCTGCCCCTCTCTTATGCATGTAGCAGCTCTGTCAAAGCTAACTCTGCCCCTCTCATATGCATGTAGCAGCTCTGTCAAAACTAACTCTGCCCCTCTCATATGCATGTAGCAGCTCTGTCAAAGCGAACTCTGCCCCTCTCATATGCATGTAGCAGCTCTGTCAAAGCTAACTCTGCCCCTCTCATATGCATGTAGCAGCTCTGTCAAAACTAACTCTGCCCCTCTCATATGCATGTAGCAGCTCTGTCAAAGCTAACTCTGCCCCTCTCATATGCACGTAGCAGCTCTGTCAAAGCGAACTCTGCCCCTCTCATATGCATGTAGCAGCTCTGTCAAAGCTAACTCTGCCCCTCTCATATGCATGTAGCAGCTCTGTCAAAGATAACTCTGCCCCTCTCATATGCATGTAGCAGCTCTGTCAAAGCTAACTCTGCCCCTCTCATATGCATGTAGCAGCTCTGTCAAAGCTAACTCTGCCCCTCTCATATGCATGTAGCAGCTCTGTCAAAGCTAACTCTGCCCCTCTCATATGCATGTAGCAGCTCTGTCAAAGATAACTCTGCCCCTCTCATATGCATGTAGCAGCTCTGTCAAAGCTAACTCTGCCCCTCTCATATGCATGTAGCCCAGGGACTTCTGGAGACAGACTGAGACATAACCCTTTGGTACAGAGGGAATATATTATCATAACTATTACCCACTAATACTGTCTGAATCAATGCCCTCCAGGATGTAAGTCTGTACTCGTGACATCATATAAATTAATGCTGTTTTCCAGTGGTACATTTTCAGACTGCATTGTCAATAACATATTAGTGAAGGACTTGTGTCCTAAATAACACCCTATTCCCTATATAGTGCACCACTACTTTTGGTAGTGCCTTAAATAGGGAATAGGGTGCCATTCGAGACACACCCAATGTGTGTGATGTGTTGTCTGTGAAGGCCATGTCCAGTACCTCATATTGATGTGTTGTCTGTGAAGGCCATGTCCTGTACCTCATATTGATGTGTTGTCTATGAAGGCCATGTCCAGTACCTCATATTGATGTGTTGTCTGTGAAGGCCATGTCCAGTACCTCATATTGATGTGTTGTCTGTGAAGGCCATGTCCAGTACCTCATATTGATGTGTTGTCTGTGAAGGCCATGTCCAGTACCTCATATTGATGTGTTGTCTGTGAAGGCCATGTCCAGTACCTCATATTGATGTGTTGTCTGTGAAGGCCATGTCCAGTACCTCTTATTGATGTGTTGTCTGTGAAGGCCATGTCCAGTACCTCATATTGATGTGTTGTCTGTGAAGGCCATGTCCAGTACCTCATATTGATGTGTTGTCTGTGAAGGCCATGTCCAGTACCTCCATATTTATTTGTTGTCTGTGAAGGCCATGTCCAGTACCTCATATTGATGTGTTGTCTGTGAAGGCCATGTCCAGTACCTCATATTGATGTGTTGTCTGTGAAGGCCATGTCCAGTACCTCATATTGATGTGTTGTCTGTGATGGCCATGTCCAGTACCTCATATTGATGTGTTGTCTGTGAAGGCCATGTCCAGTACCTCATATTGATGTGTTGTCTGTGAAGGTCATGTCCAGTACCTCATATTGATGTGTTGTCTGTGAAGGCCATGTCCAGTACCTCATATTGATGTGTTGTCTGTGAAGGCCATGTCCAGTACCTCCATATTTATTTGTTGTCTGTGAAGGCCATGTCCAGTACCTCATATTGATGTGTTGTCTGTGAAGGCCATGTCCAGTACCTCATATTGATGTGTTGTCTGTGAAGGCCATGTCCAGTACCTCATATTGATGTGTTGTCTGTGAAGGCCATGTCCAGTACCTCATATTGATGTGTTGTCTGTGAAGGCCATGTCCAGTACATGTCGTCTGTGATCAAGGATGGGAAGCATCGCATGAGGAAGAAGTATGGAGTGCAGTACATCCTGGATACCATATGGACACACTACAGGTACCTCAACATCCCTTTACACTCCAGGTACCTCAACATCCATTTACACTACAGGTACCTCATCCATTTACACTACAGGTACCTCAACATCCCTTTACACTACAGGTACCTCAACATCCCTTTACACTACACAGGTACCTCAACATCCCTTTACACTACAGGTACCTCAACATCCATTTACACTACAGGTACCTCAACATCCCTTTACACTCCAGGTACCTCAACATCCCTTTACACTACAGGTACCTCAACATCCCTTTACACTACAGGTACCTCAACATCCCATTACACTACAGGTACCTCAACATCCCTTTACACTCCAGGTACCTCAACATCCCTTTACACTACAGGTACCTCAACATCCCATTACACTCCAGGTACCTCAACATCCATTTACACTACAGGTACCTCAACATCCCATTACACTACAGGTACCTCAACATCCCTTTACACTCCAGGTACCTCAACAACCCTTTACACTCCAGGTACCTCAACATCCCATTACACTACAGGTACCTCAACATTTACACTACAGGTACCTCAACATACCTTTACACTCCAGGTACCTCAACAACCCTTTACACTACAGGTACCTCAACATCCCTTTACACTACACAGGTACCTCAACATCCCTTTACACTCCAGGTACCTCAACAACCCTTTACACTACAGGTACCTCAACATTTACACTCCAGTTACCTCATCATCCATTTACACTACAGGTACCTCAACATTTACACTACAGATACCTCAACATCACTTTACACTACAGGTACCTCAACATTTACACTACAGGTACCTCAACATTTACACTCCAGGTACCTCAACATCCCGTTACACTACAGGTACCTCAACATCCCTTTACACTACACAGGTACCTCAACATCCTATTACACTCCAGCTACCTCAACAACCCATTACACTACAGGTACCTCAACATTTACACTCCAGTTACCTCATCATCCATTTACACTACAGGTACCTCAACATTTACACTACAGGTACCTCAACATCCCTTTACACTACAGGTACCTCAACATTTACACTACAGGTACCTCATCCATTTACACTACAGGTACCTCAACATCCCTTTACACTACAGGTACCTCAACATCCCTTTACACTACACAGGTACCTCAACATCCTATTACACTACAGGTACCTCAACAACCCTTTACACTACAGGTACCTCAACAACCCTTTACACTACACAGGTACCTCAACATCCCTTTACACTACACAGGTACCTCAACAACCCTTTACACTCCAGGTACCTCAACAACCCTTTATACTACAGGTACCTCAACATTTACACTACAGGTACCTCAACAACCCTTTATACTACAGGTACCTCAACATTTACACTACAGGTACCTCAACAACCCTTTATACTACAGGTACCTCAACATTTACACTACAGGTACCTCAACATCCCTTTATACTACAGGTACCTCAACATTTACACTACAGGTACCTCAACAACCCTTTACACTACACAGGTACCTCAACATCCCTTTACACTACACAGGTACCTCAACAACCCTTTACACTCCAGGTACCTCAACAACCCTTTACACTACAGGTACCTCAACATTCATTTACACTACAGGTACCTCAACTTCCCTTTACACTCCAGGTACCTCAATATTTACACTCCAGGTACCTCAACAACCCTTTACACTACAGGTACCTCAACATCCCTTTACACTCCAGGTACCTCAATATTTACACTCCAGGTACCTCAACAACCCTTTACACTACACAGGTACCTCAACAACCCTTTACACTACAGGTACCTCAACATTTACACTACAGGTACCTCAACATTTACACTACAGGTACCTCAATATCCCTTTACACTCCAGGTACCTCAACATCCCTTTACACTCCAGGTACCTCAACAACCCTTTACACTCCAGGTACCTCAACATCCCATTACACTACAGGTACCTCAACATTTACACTACAGGTACCTCAACATCCCTTTACACTCCAGGTACCTCAACATCCCTTTACACTACACAGGTACCTCAACATCCCATTACACTCCAGGTACCTCAACAACCCTTTACACTACAGGTACCTCAACAACCCTTTACACTCCAGGTACCTCAACATCCCTTTACACTCCAGGTACCTCAACATCCCTTTACACTCCAGGTACCTCAACATCCCTTTACACTCCAGGTACCTCAACATCCCTTTACACTCCAGGTACCTCAACATCCCTTTACACTCCAGGTACCTCAACATCCCTTTACACTCCAGGTACCTCAACATCCCTTTACACTCCAGGTACCTCAACATCCCTTTACACTCAGGTACCTCAACATCCCTTTACACTCCAGGTACCTCAACATCCCTTTACACTTACCTCACACCCTTTACACAGGTACCTCAACAACCCTTTACACTCCAGGTACCTCAACAACCCTTTACACTACAGGTACCTCAACATTTACACTCCAGGTACCTCAACATCCCTTTACACTACAGGTACCTCAACCCAACATTTACACTACAGGTACCTCAACATCCCTTTACACTACAGGTACCTCAACATTTCAACATCCCATTACACTACAGGTACCTCAACATCCATTTACACTACAGGTACCTCAACATTTACACTACAGGTACCTCAACATCCCTTTACACTCCAGGTACCTCAACATCCCTTTACACTACAGGTACCTCAACATCCCTTTACACTACAGGTACCTCAACAACCCATTACACTCAGGTACCTCACATCCCATTACACTACAGGTACCTCAACATCCATTTCAACATCCCTTTACACTACAGGTACCTCAACATCCCTTTACACTACAGGTACCTCAACAACAACCCTTTACACTCCCTTTACACACAGGTACCTCAACATCCCTTTACACTCAACATCCCTTTACACTACAGGTACCTCAACATTTACACTACAGGTACCTCAACAACCCTTTACACTACAGGTACCTCAACATTTACACTACAGGTACCTCAACATTTACACTACAGGTACCTCAACAACCCTTTAATATGGTAATCATAATATTGATGGCACAAATGATGAATTATGAGTTATCTATGCTTCTTAAAAATGATAGCCTCCATGTAGATGGTAAAAATGTATGATAGATGTATGTAGATGGTAAAAATGTATGATAGATGTATGTAGATGGTAAAAATGTATGATAGATGTATGTAGATGTTGTTGTCACTGTTGTTTGTATGTCTCCATATGTCCATAATCTGATTAGTTCATCTCTGTGTGCTCTCAGTGTGGAGAAAGATGGCAGTCCTCTGTCTGATGAAAAGCAGACTGTTCAGATCTCTCTGTTCTCTCTGCTGAGAGACTTCCTCCTCAAGTGTCCTACTGCTGAAGAGCTCCACAGCATCTTGGCCTACACACTGGCTATAGGAGAAGAGCAGCAGGTACGCACGCTAACGGAGACATGCTTACTCCTTGTCTTTATTCAGAGGGGTTTTGGATCTAACCATGTCCTTTCTTGAACCCTATAATTCCATTCACATGTCTCCTCCCTCTCTTTCCCTCCCTCCCTCTTTGCTTTCTATCCTCTGCCATCTCCCCTCTTCTCAACCTCCCACCTCCACGTCCCCTCTTCTCAACCTCCCACCTCCACGTCCCCTCTTCTCAACCTCCCACCTCTACGTCCCCTCTTCTCAACCTCCCACCTCTACGTCCTCTCTTCTCAACCTCCCACCTCTATGTCCCCTCTTCTCAACCTCCCACCTCTACGTCCCCTCTTCTCAACCTCCCACCTCTACGTCCCCTCTTCTCAACCTCCCACCTCTACGTCCCCTCTTCTCAACCTCCCACCTCTACGTCCCCTCTTCTCAACCTCCCACCTCTAACTCTCCTCTATTTCTACTCCCATCACTTACTCTCACCGTCCTCTTTTCTCCCCCCTCTCACTCTCTCTCCCCACCCCTCTCTTACCCTCTCCCCATTCCCCTATTTCTCTCTCCACTACCTATATCATCCCAATCACTTACTCTCCCCCTCCCTCCTCTCACCCTCTCCACCCCTCCCTCTCTCTCCACCCCTCTCTTCTCTCTCCACCCCTCTCTCTCTCTCTCTCTCTCTCTCTCTCTCTCTCTCTCTCTCTCTCTCTCTCTCTCTCTCTCTCTCTCTCTCTCAACCCCTCCCTCTCCCCCTCCCTTCTCTCTCTCAACCCCTCCCCCTCCCTCCTCCCTCTCCCCCTCCCTCTTCTCTCTCTCTCCACCCCTCCCCCCCCCTCTCTCTCTCTCTCTCTCTCTCTCTCTCTCTCTCTCTCCATCAGGTGGTGAGTGCGTTAGATGTGGTTTATAGTCTGTTGAGGAGCAGCCCCCCCAGAGAGCAGGTCCAGGCTGTACTGTTGGAGTGGGGAGTAGAACAGCTCTACTGTCTGCTGCTCAAACCCAGCTTTGGAGACGAGGTCAGGGAGAGAGTCTTCAGGGTGAGTCAGTCTGCTGCATCACACCACCATTACACTACCACATCACACCACCACACTAACACCACCACCACCACGCCACCACCACACTAACACAAACACCACCACACTAGCACCACCACCACCACCACCACCACACTAACACCACCACCACACTAACACCACCACCACACTAACACAAACACCACCACACTAGCACCACCACACTAGCACCACCACCACCACACTAGCACCACCACACTAGCACCACCACCACCACACTAGCACCACCACCATCACACTACCACTACCACCACCACTACCACCACATCACACTACCACTACATCACACTACTACCACCACCACATCACACTACTACCACCACCACCACATCACACTACCACCACTACCACCACCACATCACACTACTACCACCACTAGCACCACCACCACCACCACCACCACACTAGCACCACCACCACCACCACTAGCACCACCACCACCACCACCACCACACTAGCACCACCACCACCACACTAGCACTACTACCACTACATCACACTACCACCACCACCATCACACTACCACAACATCACACCACCACCACACCACCATCACACCAACATCACACCACCACACCAACATTTCACCATCACACCAACATCTCACCACCACACCAACATCTCAACACCACACCAACATCTCACCACCACACCAACATCTCACCATCACACCACCACACCACCACACCAACATCTCACCATCACACCAACATCACACCAACATCTCACCACCACACCAACATCTCACCACCACACCAACACATATTAGACCCTCTGTCAGTCAGTATGTTGGCCACTGCTGGGGTAAAGCAGGAAATCTGGAATCCTCCAACCAGGACTTCTGGGAAACCTGTGCATGTTGGGGAATTGACCATAGATACTGCAACTATAGCCATTCTATGTTCAGAGTTTTACCTAGTCATACACTCAATACCCAATCTCCCCGTCTTTCCTAGTTTATCTGAGCCGTAGGTCAGTGTTGTTGTTCATCTCCTGCTCTCCTCCTTGGTCACTGACGCAGGTTCTGTACAAGATCCTGAAGAGTGAACGAGTGTCTGAGCGAGCCAAGCAACGTGTCAAGTTGAAGGATTTTGGATACCTCGGTCTTGTTTGTTTTCTAGGAGACGTCCCCGTAACCATGACCACCGTGCGCTGTCTTTACGAGCAGGTCCTCGCTACAGGTAGGCCTCAAATATAGCCTCTGGTCGTGTCCCAAATGGAGCCCCATTCCCTTTATACAGTCTTGTAAACTACCAGGTCCCATTGTGCCCTGTCAAAAGTAGTGCACTCTATAGGGACTAGGGTTCTCATAGGGCTCTGGTCAAAAGTAGTGCACTATTTAGGGACTAGGGTGCCATTTGGGTGTCAACAACTCTGTGTTGTTGTTTTTGTAGCACTGCTTTGCTATATCTTGGCCAGGTCGCAGTTGTAAATGAGAACTTGTTCTCAACTTGTCTACCTGGTTAAATAAAAATAAAAAATGTCCTAAAAATGTCAGGTCTGTTTTTGTCCTGTTTGTCTGTACAGTCATCCTTTTACAATGCATTTTGTTCTTGTATTGATGGCTCCTCTTCAGAAAGGCTTTAGAGATTAAATGTCAACATGAAACAGTCTCAACTATAACCTTGTTGTTCCTATAGTATGCATATCTATTGGGGATATACTTTACTGTGTACATCTGATTGTCATTGTTTTGTGTAGATGCCACTCCTAACTTCAGAGACCTGCTGGCTGTGGTCCACCTGTCCCATCGTGCTGAGCTCACTGTCCGTCTGGACGTCTGTCGCAAGGTCAGTCCTTACCTACTCTAATCTTCTTTCCCTTCCACTGTCCTGTTTCCCCACCTCGAGTCCTCTTTACCCCCCTCTAGTCCTCTTTCCCCACCTCTAGTCCTCTTTACCCCCCCCTCTAGTCCTCTTTCCCCACCTCTAGTCCTCTTTACCCCCCCCTCTAGTCCTCTTTCCCCACCTCTAGTCCTCTTTCCCCACCTCTAGTCCTCTTTCCCCATCTCTAGTCCTCTTTCCCCACCTCTAGTCCTCTTTCCCCACCTCTAGTCCTCTTTCCCCACCTCTAGTCCTCTTTCCCCACCTCTAGTCCTCTTTCCCTACCTCTAGTCCTCTTTCCCCACCTCTAGTCCTCTTTCCCCACCTCTAGTCCTCTTTCCCCACCTCTAGTCCTCTTTCCCCACCTCTAGTCCTCTTTCCCCACCTCTAGTCCTCTTTCCCCCCCTCTAGTCCTCTTTCCCCACCTCTAGTCCTCTTTCCCCACCTCTAGTCCTCTTTCCCCACCTCTAGTCCTCTTTCCCCACCTCTAGTCCTTCCCTCTTTCCCCAACTCTAGTCCTCTTTCCCCACCTCTAGTCCTCTTTCCCCTCCACTGTATATCTTCACATTCTCTCAGGTCATTACTAAGTATAGTACAATTGAAGATAAAGGTATAGACTATTGGGCAGCTAAAGGTATAGACTATAGGGCAGCTACAGGTATAGACTATAGGGCAGCTACAGGTATAGACTATAGGGCAGCTACAGGTATGGACTATAGGGCAGCTACAGGTATAGACTATAGGGCAGCTACAGGTTTAGACTATAGGGCAGCTACAGGTATAGACTATAGGGCAGCTACAGGTATAGACTATAGGGCAGCTACAGGTATAGACTATAGGGCAGCTACATGTTAAACTATAGGGCAGCTACAGGTATAGACTATAGGGCAGCTACAGGTATAGACTATAGGGCAGCTACAGGTATAGACTATAGGGCAGCTACAGGTATAGACTATAGGGCAGCTACAGGTATAGACTATAGGGCAGCTACAGGTATAGACTATAGGGCAGCTACAGGTATAGACTATAGGGCAGCTACAGGTATAGACTATAGGGCAGCTACAGGTATAGACTATAGGGCAGCTACAGGTATAGACTATAGGGCAGCTACAGGTATAGACTATAGGGCAGCTACAGGTATAGACTATTGGGCAGCTACAGGTATAGACTATAGGGCAGCTACAGGTATAGACTATTGGGCAGCTACAGGTATAGACTATAGGGCAGCTACAGGTATAGACTATAGGGCAGCTACAGGTATAGACTATTGGGCAGCTACAGGTATAGACTATAGGGCAGCTACAGGTATAGACTATTGGGCAGCTACAGGTATAGACTATTGGGCAGCTACAGGTATAGACTATAGGGCAGCTACAGGTATAGACTATTGGGCAGCTACAGGTATAGACTATAGGGCAGCTACAGGTATAGACTATAGGGCAGCTACAGGTATAGACTATAGGGCAGCTACAGGTATAGACTATAGGGCAGCTACAGGTATAGACTATTGGGCAGCTACAGGTATAGACTATTGGGCAGCTACAGGTATAGACTATTCTCTCTATTTCTCTACAGGTATCTATCCATCAGCTACAGGTATAGACAATTGGGCAGCTACAGGTCTATGACAATGAGGACTATAGGGCAGCTAGGCAGGTATAAGACTATAGGGCAGCTACAGGTATAGACTATAGGGCAGCTACAGGTATAGACTATTGGGCAGCTGAAGGCTTGATTGTTCCCTGTGTTTCTCTATTTCTGGACAATAAACAAGATAGTTTCTGGATTCTATCCTGCTATAGATCAGTTAACATCAGCTATACCTGATCTCTCCATCAGCTTCTCTATAGATCTTAACATGTGTTCAGCTCTCTCTCTCTCAGTTAACATGTGTTCCATCCCTGCTCCTCTCTCTCTCTCCATTGCTCCTCTCGCTCTCCTTCTCCCAGCTCTTCTACCTGATCTATGACAATGAGGACTATGTTCGTCAGCTGGCCCGTCAGCCAGGCTGGCAGGATGTGTTAACTAAGCTCTATATGAAGGAGTCCTATGAGTCTCGCGGTCCCTCCCTGGCAGGCTCCAGCACCCACAGCTCCCTGGACCCCTCCTCCTCCCGCCCCCCTCTCAGGTAGGGATGAGTTCCATTAGTCGATTGAGGGAATCTGTATCGATTCGAAAAGTTGGGAATCAATAATAACTTATGTGATATTTTATATTTCTGGACAATAAACAAGATAGTTTCTGGATTCAGCTCTATCGCTGCTATAGATCAGTTAACATGTGTTCAGCTCTACCCCTGCTATAGATCAGTTAACATGTGTTCAGCTCTACCCCTGCTATAGATCAGTTAACATGTGTTCAGCTCTACCGCTGCTATAGATCAGTTAACATGTGTTCAGCTCTACCGCTGCTATAGATCAGTTAACATGTGTTCAGCTCTATCCCTGCTATAGATCAGTTAACATGTGTTCAGCTCTATCCCTGCTATAGATCAGTTAACATGTGTTCAGCTCTATCCCTGCTATAGATCAGTTAACATGTGTTCAGCTCTATCCCTGCTATAGATCAGTTAACATGTGTTCAGCTCTACCCCTGCTATAGATCAGTTAACATGTGTTCAGCTCTATCCCTGCTATAGATCAGTTAACATGTGTTCAGCTCTATCCCTGCTATAGATCAGTTAACATGTGTTCAGCTCTATCCCTGCTATAGATCAGTTAACATGTGTTCAGCTCTACCCCTGCTATAGATCAGTTAACATGTGTTCAGCTCTATCCCTGCTATAGATCAGTTAACATGTGTTCAGCTCTATCCCTGCTATAGATCAGTTAACATGTGTTCAGCTCTACCCCTGCTATAGATCAGTTAACATGTGTTCAGCTCTATCCCTGCTATAGATCAGTTAACATGTGTTCAGCTCTATCCCTGCTATAGATCAGTTAACATGTGTTCAGCTCTATCCCTGCTATAGATCAGTTAACATGTGTTCAGCTCTACCCCTGCTATAGATCAGTTAACATGTGTTCAGCTCTATCCCTGCTATAGATCAGTTAACATGTGTTCAGCTCTATCCCTGCTATAGATCAGTTAACATGTGTTCAGCTCTATCCCTGCTATAGATCAGTTAACATGTGTTCAGCTCTATCCCTGCTATAGATCAGTTAACATGTGTTCAGCTCTGTGTTCAGCTCCCTGCTATAGATCAGTTAACATGTGTTCAGCTCTATCCCTGCTATAGATCAGTTAACATGTGTTCAGCTCTATCCCTGCTATAGATCAGTTAACATGTGTTCAGCTCTACCCCTGCTATAGATCAGTTAACATGTGTTCAGCTCTATCCCTGCTATAGATCAGTTAACATGTGTTCAGCTCTTCCCCTGCTATAGATCAGTTAACATGTGTTCAGCTCTACCCCTGCTATAGATCAGTTAACATGTGTTCAGCTCTATCCCCTGCTATAGATCAGTTAACATGTGTTCAGCTCTTCCCCTGCTATAGATCAGTTAACATGTGTTCAGCTCTATCCCTGCTATAGATCAGTTAACATGTGTTCAGCTCTATCCCTGCTATAGATCAGTTAACATGTGTTCAGCTCTACCCCTGCTATAGATCAGTTAACATGTGTTCAGCTCTATCCCTGCTATAGATCAGTTAACATGTGTTCAGCTCTACCCCTGCTATAGATCAGTTAACATGTGTTCAGCTCTATCCCTGCTATAGATCAGTTAACATGTGTTCAGCTCTATCCCTGCTATAGATCAGTTAACATGTGTTCAGCTCTATCCCTGCTATAGATCAGTTAACATGTGTTCAGCTCTACCCCTGCTATAGATCAGTTAACATGTGTTCAGCTCTATCCCTGCTATAGATCAGTTAACATGTGTTCAGCTCTACCCCTGCTATAGATCAGTTAACATGTGTTCAGCTCTATCCCTGCTATAGATCAGTTAACACACAACTCTTACTAAATGTTGAACTGCTCCCCTCTCAGGAGAGATCACAGCATGGTCATAGAGGACTCTCAGTACGCTCACACAGACG
>NW_026290856.1:170000-214555 GCF_023373465.1 Oncorhynchus keta | reverse complement strand
GTGACTGACATCATGTGTGACCGCTTACAGTCTCACACACTCACTCACACTCACTCACTCCCTCACTCACTCTCTCTCTCACACACTGACAAACTAACGCCTGCTGGAAAAACAACTATTCTGTCTCGTAGAAACGATGAGGCACACACACTCACTCACTTACTCACTCTCACAAACACTCACTCACTCTCACACACACTCACACTCACACTCACTCCCACTCACTCTCTCACACACTCACATGCACTCACTCTCTCACACACTCACACTCTCACACACAAACAAACAAAGACACACACACACTCGCTCACACAAACACTAAACACTGAAGTGTGTGTTGTGTACTGCTGTTGCCTTGGCAACCCTTGCCCCTCACTCTCTCCCTCTGTGTGTGTTTTTCCCTCCTGTCCGTCGGCCCGTCCTCAGCCCGTCTCCTACTGACTTGGCTGGCCCTGAGAAGCAACAGCAGCCCCAGACGGTCCCAGAGCGACACGGGAACAAGACCGAGAGGAACACCTTCAGGTGAGTTCTGATACTGAACCTCTCAGAGACCGGGGGGGGACAGGGGGGGTACTGAGACAGGGTGGGGGGGACTGGGGGGACCCGGGGGTACGGGGGGGGACGGGGAGACCGGGGGGACTGAGACCGGGGGGGGGGGGACCGAGACCGGGGGGGGGGACAGTGACCGGGTGGGTGGGGGGGGGACAGAGACCCGGGGGGGGTCAGAGATTATGATGAAAGGGGGTTTATACCTGCTGAGCACTGTGATGAAAGCAGGATGGACGGGAGATTAAATACCTGCTGAGGGTCACTGTTATTATGATGAAAGCAGGGGGGTTATATACCTGCTGAGGGTCACTGTTATTATGATGAAAGCAGGGGGTTATATACCTGCTGAGGGTCACTGTTATTATGATGAAAGCAGGGGGGTTATATACCTGCTGAGGGTCACTGTTATTATGATGAAAGCAGGGGGGTTATATACCTGCTGAGGGTCACTGTTATTATGATGAAAGCAGGGGGGTTATATACCTGGGTTATATACCTGCTGAGGGTCACTGTTATTATGATGAAAGCAGGGGGGTTATATACCTGCTGAGGGTCACTGTTATTATGATGAAAGCAGGGGGGTATATACCTGAGGTCACTGTTATTAAGAAAGCAGGGGGGGGTTATATACCTGCTGAGGGTCACTGTTATTATGATGAAAGCAGGGGGGGGGGGGTTATATACCTGCTGAGGGTCACTGTTATTATGATGAAAGCAGGGGGGTTATATACCTGCTGAGGGGGATGAAAGCAGGGGGTTTATATACCTGCTGAGGGTCACTGTTATTATGATGAATATACCTGCTGAGGGGGGGGTTATATACCTGCTGAGGGTCACTGTTATTATGATGAAAGCAGGGGGTTATATACCTGCTGAGGGTCACTGTTATTATGATGAAAGCAGGGGGTTATATACCTGCTGAGGGTCACTGTTATTATGATGAAAGCAGGGGGTTATATACCTGCTGAGGTCACTGTTATTATGATGAAAGCAGGGGGGTTATATACCTGCTGAGGGTTATATACCTGCTGAGGGTCACTGTTATTATGATGAAAGCAGGGGGGTTATATACCTGCTGAGGGTCACTGTTATTATGATGAAAGCAGGGGGGTTATATACCTGCTGAGGGTCACTGTTATTATGATGAAAGCAGGGGGGTTATATACCTGCTGAGGGTCACTGTTATTATGATGAAAGCAGGGGGGTTATATACCTGCTGAGGGTCACTGTTATTATGATGAAAGCAGGGGGGTTATATACCTGCTGAGGGTCACTGTTATTATGATGAAAGCAGGGGGGGTTATATACCTGCTGAGGGTTATTATGATGAAAGCAGGGGGTTATATACCTGCTGAGGGTCACTGTTATTATGATGAAAGCAGGGGGGGTTATATACCTGCTGAGGGTCACTGTTATTATGATGAAAGCAGGGGGGGTTATATACCTGCTGAGGGTCACTGTTATTATGATGAAAGCAGGGGGGGCTTATATACCTGCTGAGGGTCACTGTTATTATGATGAAAGCAGGGGGGTTATATACCTGCTGAGGGTCACTGTTATTATGATGAAAGCAGGGGGGTTATATACCTGCTGAGGGTCACTGTTATATGATGAAAGCAGGGGGGTTATATACCTGCTGAGGGTCACTGTTATTATGATGAAAGCAGGGGGGTTATATACCTGCTGAGGGGGATTATATACCTGCTGAGGGTCACTGTTATTATGATGAAAGCAGGGGGGTTATATACCTGCTGAGGGTCACTGTTATTATGATGAAAGCAGGGGGTTATATACCTGCTGAGGGTCACTGTTATTATGATGAAAGCAGGGGGGGTTATATACCTGCTGAGGGTCACTGTTATTATGATGAAAGCAGGGGGGTTATACCTGCTGAGGGTCACTGTTATTATGATGAAAGCAGGGGGGGGGGGGGTTATATACCTGCTGAGGGTCACTGTTATTATGATGAAAGCAGGGGGGGGTTATATACCTGCTGAGGGTCACTGTTATTATGATGAAAGCAGGGGGGTATATATACCTGCTGAGGGTCACTGTTATTATGATGAAAGCAGGGGGGTTATATACCTGCTGAGGGGGGTCATATACTGTGAGGGTCACTGTTATTATGATGAAAGCAGGGGGGGGGTTATATACCTGCTGAGGGTCACTGTTATTATGATGAAAGCAGGGGGGGTTATATACCTGCTGAGGGTCACTGTTATTATGATGAAAGCAGGGGGGTTATATACCTGCTGAGGGTCACTGTTATTATGATGAAAGCAGGGGGGTTATATACCTGCTGAGGGTCACTGTTATTATGATGAAAGCAGGGGGGTTATATACCTGCTGAGGGTCACTGTTATTATGATGAAAGAAAGCAGGGGGATGAAAGCAGGGGGTTATATACCTGCTGAGGGTCACTGTTATTATGATGAAAGCAGGGGGTTATTATGATGAAAGCAGGGGGGTTATATACCTGCTGAGGGTCACTGTTATTATGATGAAAGCAGGGGGGTTATATACCTGCTGAGGGGGGGGGGTTATATACCTGCTGAGGGTCACTGTTATTATGATGAAAGCAGGGGGGGTTATATACCTGCTGAGGGTCACTGTTATTATGATGAAAGCAGGGGGGTTATATACCTGCTGAGGGTCACTGTTATTATGATGAAAGCAGGGGGTTATATACCTGCTGAGGGTCACTGTTATTATGATGAAAGCAGGGGGGTTATATACCTGCTGAGGGTCACTGTTATTATGATGAAAGCAGGGGGGGGTTATATACCTGCTGAGGGTCACTGTTATTATGATGAAAGCAGGGGGGTTATATACCTGCTGAGGGTCACTGTTATTATGATGAAAGCAGGGGGGTTATATACCTGCTGAGGGTCACTGTTATTATGATGAAAGCAGGGGGGGGTATACCTGCTGAGGGTCACTGTTATTATGATGAAAGCAGGGGGGGGTTATATACCTGGGTTATATACCTGCTGAGGGTCACTGTGTTATTATGGGGGTTATATACCTGCTGAGGGGGGGTTATATACCTGCTGAGGGTCACTGTTATTATGATGAAAGGGGGGGTTATATACCTGCTGAGGGTCACTGTTATTATGATGAAAGCAGGGGGTTATATACCTGCTGAGGGTCACTGTTATTATGATGAAAGGGGGGGTTATATACCTGCTGAGGGTCACTGTCACACTGTTATTATGATGAAAGCAGGGGGGTTATATACCTGCTGAGGGTCACTGTTATTATGATGAAAGCAGGGGGGTTATATACCTGCTGAGGGTCACTGTTATTATGATGAAAGCAGGGGGTTATATACCTGCTGAGGGTCACTGTTATTATGATGAAAGGGGGGGTTATATACCTGCTGAGGGTCACTGTTATTATGATAGGGGGTTATATACCTGCTGAGGGTCACTGTTATTATGATAGGGGGATGAGGGGTTATATACCTGCTGAGGGTCACTGTTATTATGATAGGGGGGTTATATACCTGCTGAGGGTCACTGTTATTATGATGAAATTATGATGAGGGGGGTTATATACCTGCTGAGGGTCACTGTTATTATGATGGGGGGGTTATATACCTGCTGAGGGTCACTGTTATTAATAGCCATCACACGTTGTTGTAGATGACCTTCACCAGTGTTTGGCAGTGTGGTGACTAGTATATTATTTGATCTGATGTCCACCATTGAGCTTTTAAATCCACTGCTGTTTTGGATGGACAACCAGCTCGCTGACATGAAAACATTTGTCGGTGACCATTTTAAGAGACATCGTCATTTGTCTTCAACCTCCCTTTGTTTCTGCTAGATGTTATAAACAGTAGGTGTCTAATGGTCATGGTTTGTATCACTGACTCTACATCATCTTTACTGAATTACCAGTCTTAACCTTCCTCTCTCTTCAGGTCAGCTTTGTCTCTGACTCTCTCTCCCCCTTCTGTGTGTTTCTCTCCCTCTTTCCTCTTCTCTCTCCTGTCCTCCTCCTTCCCTCTCTCCTGTCCCCCTCTCCCTTCCCCTCTTCCCTGTCCCCCTCTTCCTTCCCCTCTTCCCTGTCCCCCTCTTCCTTCCCCTCTCTCCTGTCCCCCTCTTCCTTCCCCTCTCTCCTGTCCCCCTCTCTCCTGTCCCCCTCTCTCCTGTCCCCTTCCTTCCCCTCTCTCCTGTCCCCCTCTCTCCTGTCCTCCTTCCCCTCTCTCCTGTCCCCCTCTCTCCTGTCCCCCTCTCTCTCTGTCCCCTCCTTCCCCTCTCTCCTGTCCCCCTCTTCCTTCCCCCTCTCTCCTGTCCCCCTCCCCTCTCCTGTCCCCTCCTCCTCTCTCCTGTCCCCTCTCTCCTGTCCCCCTCTCTCTGTCCCCTTCCTTCCCCCTCTCTCCTGTCCCCCTCTCTCCTGTCCCCCTCTCCCTGTCCCCTTCCTTCCCCTCTCTCCTGTCCCCCTCTTCCTTCCCCCTCTCTCCTGTCCCCCTCTCTCCTGTCCCCTCTCTCCTGTCCCCTCTCTCCTGTCCCCCTCCTCTCTGTCCCCCTCTCTCCTGTCCCCCTCTCTCCTGTCCTCCTTCCCCTCTCTCCTGTCCCCCTCTCTCCTGTCCTCTTCCTTCCCCTCTCTCCTGTCCCCCTCTCTCCTGTCCCCCTCTCTCCTGTCCTCCTTCCCCTCTCTCCTGTCCCCTTCCTTCCCCTCTCTCCTGTCCCCCTCTCTCCTGTCCTCCTCCTTCCCCTCTCTCCTGTCCTCCTCCTCTCCCCTCTCTCCTGTCCTCCTCCTCTCCCCTCTCTCCTGTCCTCCTCTCCCCTCTCTCCTGTCCTCCTCCTCTCCCCTCTCTCCTGTCCTCCTCCTCTCCCCTCTCTCCTGTCCTCCTCCTCTCCCCTCTCTCCTGTCCTCCTCCTCTCCCCCTCTCTTCCCCTCTCCTCCTCCTCTCTCCCCCTCTCTTCCCCTCTCTCCTGTCCTCCTCTATTCCCCTCTCTCCTCTCCCCCTCCTTCATAATGTCTGGTTGCCATCCTTTTTCTCTTTCCTTGCTGTTGTGGTTGCCCAAAATTCCTCCCTTCCCTCGTTCCCTCCCTCCCTCCCTCTCCTTGTGCAGCTCTGAGCAGGCCAGCCACAGTGCCGTTTGGTGAGTAGCCCTCTGCACGGCCAAAGAATGTGACTTTCTGTGAGGTGCTGTTGTGATTTTAAATCATTATGATAGTTAGTCATTTAAAGGAATGAGAGACAGAGAGAGAGCGGGAACGAGATGGAGGAAGAGAGGAGGGAGGAAGAGGGGGAGGGATGAAGCATGGATGAGAAGGGAGGGAGGGAGCCGCCACGCTGTTCAGACTTCCTGACAACAACCAACAGATGGACCCGTCAATTCAAATCCCCAATTAGAGACTTCTATTCAGGCCTTATGTAACAGGGCTGTCACTGGTACGTTAGCTGTATAGCTAAAGAGGTTTACCATATTCTGTCACTGGTACGTTAGCTGTATAGCTAAAGAGGTTTACCATATTCTGGTACGTTAGCTTTATAGCTAAAGAGGTTTACCATATTCTGGTACGTTAGCTTTATAGCTAAAGAGGGTTACCATATTCTGGTACGTTAGCTTTATAGCTAAAGAGGTTTACCATATTCTGGTACGTTAGCTTTATAGCTAAAGAGGGTTACCATATTCTGGTACGTTAGCTTTATAGCTAAAGAGGTTTACCATATTCTGGTACGTTAGCTTTATAGCTAAAGAGGGTTACCATATTCTGTCACTCTGTACAGTATCTAGCATCACATTGAGGCTGAATTATGGTGAAACATACAGTATAAATGACTGTAACATACAGTATAAATGATTATAACATACAGTATAAATGACTGTAACATACAGTATAAATGACTGTAACATACAGTATAAATGACTGTAACATACAGTATAAATGACTGTAACATACAGTATAAATGACTGTAACATACAGTATAAATGATTATAACATACAGTATAAATGATTGTAACATACAGTATAAATGATTATAACATACAGTATAAATGATTATAACATACAGTATAAATGATTATAACATACAGTATAAATGATTGTAACATACAGTATAAATGATTGTAACATACAGTATAAATGACTGTAACATACAGTATAAATGATTATAACATACAGTATAAATGATTATAACATACAGTATAAATGATTATAACATACAGTATAAATGATTATAACATACAGTATAAATGATTATAACATACAGTATAAATGACTAACATACAGTATAAATGATTATAACATACAGTATAAATGACTAACATACAGTATAAATGATTATAACATACAGTATAAATGACTATAACATACAGTATAAATGATTATAACATACAGTATAAATGACTAACATACAGTATAAATGATTATAACATACAGTATAAATGATTATAACATACAGTATAAATGATTATAACATACAGTATAAATGATTATAACATACAGTATAAATGATTGTAACATACAGTATAAATGATTGACATACAGTATAAATGATTGTAACATACAGTATAAATGATTGTAACATACAGTATAAATGACTGTAACATACAGTATAAATGACTAACATACAGTATAAATGATTGTAACATACAGTATAAATGATTATAACATACAGTATAAATGATTATAACATACAGTATAAATGATTATAACATACAGTATAAATGATTGTAACATACAGTATAAATGATTGTAACATACAGTATAAATGACTGTAACATACAGTATAAATGACTGTAACATACAGTATAAATGACTGTAACATACAGTATAAATGATTGTAACATGCAGTATAAATGACTGTAACATACAGTATAAATGACTGTAACATACAGTATAAATGACTGTAACATACAGTATAAATGACTGTAACATACAGTATAAATGATTGTAACATACAGTATAAATGACTGTAACATACAGTATAAATGACTGTAACATACAGTATAAATGACTGTAACATACAGTATAAATGACTGTAACATACAGTATAAATGACTGTAACATACAGTATAAATGACTGTAACATACAGTATAAATGACTGTAACATACAGTATAAATGACTGTAACATACAGTATAAATGACTGTAACATACAGTATAAATGATTGTAACATACAGTATAAATGATTATAACATACAGTATAAATGATTGTAACATACAGTATAAATGACTGTAACATACAGTATAAATGACTAACATACAGTATAAATGATTATAACATACAGTATAAATGATTATAACATACAGTATAAATGATTATAACATACAGTATAAATGACTGTAACATACAGTATAAATGACTAACATACAGTATAAATGACTGTAACATACAGTATAAATGACTGTAACATACAGTATAAATGACTGTAACATACAGTATAAATGACTGTAACATACAGTATAAATGACTGTAACATACAGTATAAATGACTGTAACATACAGTATAAATGACTGTAACATACAGTATAAATGACTGTAACATACAGTATAAATGACTGTAACATACAGTATAAATGACTGTAACACCCCATCCTGTTGATAGAACCATATAGGGCCAAAGGTTGAACACGCGGAGCAACACTGATTCAGGCAACGGGTGAAATAACATGGGAAAAATGCTTGCTACGCTGCTCCCATTTTCAGCTATTTTCTTTCCCTGGCCTGTCTCTGTCTCTGTTTAAACCCTCTCTTCTCTTTCCCTGGCCTGTCTCTGTCTCTGTTTAAACCCTCTCTTCTCTTTCCCTGGCCTGTCTCTGTCTCTGTTTAAACCCTCTCTTCTCTTTCCCTGGCCTGTCTCTGTCTCAGATGGTTAAACCCTCTCTTCTCTTTCCCTGGCCTGTCTCTGTCTCTGTTTAAACCCTCTCTTCTCTTTCCCTGGCCTGTCTCTGTCTCTGTTCAGATGTTTAAACCCTCTCTTCTCTTTCCCTGGCCTGTCTCTGTCTCTGTCCAGATGGTTAAACCCTCTCTTCTCTTTCCCTGGCCTGTCTCTGTCTCTGTTTAAACCCTCTCTTCTCTTTCCCTGGCCTGTCTCTGTCTCTGTTTAAACCCTCTCTTCTCTTTCCCTGGCCTGTCTCTGTTCAGATGTTTAAACCCTCTCTTCTCTTTCCCTGGCCTGTCTCTGTTCAGATGTTTAAACCCTCTCTTCTCTTTCCCTGGCCTGTCTCTGTCTCTGTTTAAACCCTCTCTTCTCTTTCCCTGGCCTGTCTCTGTTCAGATGTTTAAACCCTCTCTTCTCTTTCCCTGGCCTGTCTCTGTTCAGATGTTTAAACCCTCTCTTCTCTTTCCCTGGCCTGTCTCTGTCTCTGTTTAAACCCTCTCTTCTCTTTCCCTGTCTCTGTTCAGATGTTTAAACCCTCTCTTCTCTTTCCCTGGCCTGTCTCTGTCTCTGTTTAAACCCTCTCTTCTCTTTCCCTGTCTCTGTTCAGATGGTTAAACCCTCTCTTCTCTTTCCCTGGCCTGTCTCTGTCTCTGTTTAAACCCTCTCTTCTCTTTCCCTGTCTCTGTTCAGATGTTTAAACCCTCTCTTCTCTTTCCCTGGCCTGTCTCTGTCTCTGTTTAAACCCTCTCTTCTCTTTCCCTGGCCTGTCTCTGTCTCTGTTTAAACCCTCTCTTCTCTTTCCCTGGCCTGTCTCTGTTCAGATGTTTAAACCCTCTCTTCTCTTTCCCTGGCCTGTCTCTGTCTCTGTTCAGATGTTTAAACCCTCTCTCTCCCTGGCCTTTCCCTGGCCTGTCTCTGTCTCTGTTCAGATGTTTAAACCCTCTCTTCTCTTTCCCTGGCCTGTCTCTGTTCAGATGTTTAAACCCTCTCTTCTCTTTCCCTGGCCTGTATCTGTCTCTGTTTAAACCCTCTCTTCTCTTTCCCTGGCCTGTCTCTGTTCAGATGTTTAAACCCTCTCTTCTCTTTCCCTGGCCTGTCTCTGTTCAGATGTTTAAACCCTCTCTTCTCTTTCCCTGGCCTGTCTCTGTTCAGATGTTTAAACCCTCTCTTCTCTTTCCCTGGCCTGTCTCTGTTCAGATGGTTAAACCCTCTCTTCTCTTTCCCTGGCCTGTCTCTGTTCAGATGTTTAAACCCTCTCTTCTCTTTCCCTGGCCTGTCTCTGTCTCTGTTTAAACCCTCTCTGTTTAAACCCTCTCTTCTCTTTCCCTGGCCTGTCTCTGTCTCTGTCCAGATGTTTAAACCCTCTCTTCTCTTTCCCTGGCCTGTCTCTGTCTCTGTCTAGATGTTTAAACCCTCTCTTCTCTTTCCCTGGCCTGTCTCTGTCCAGATGTTTAAACCCTCTCTTCTCTTTCCCTGGCCTGTCTCTGTCTAGATGTTTAAACCCTCTCTTCTCTTTCCCTGGCCTGTCTCTGTCTCTGTCTCTGTTTAAACCCTCTCTTCTCTTTCCCTGGCCTGTCTCTGTCCAGATGGTTAAACCCTCTCTTCTCTTTCCCTGGCCTGTCTCTGTCTCTGTTTAAACCCTCTCTTCTCTTTCCCTGGCCTGTCTCTGTCTCTGTTCAGATGTTTAAACCCTCTCTTCTCTTTCCCTGGCCTGAGTTATAGATCTGTCATTCTCATTGAAAGTCTAAGAAGTGTCAGATCTGTTCTATTCGTGCTATTGTGTTTCTGCTTCCCATTCTTCGGTTTGGTTTTTTGTGTCTTTTACTTTCGGTTTTGTTCACCAGCTGAAAATACTATATTTTTGGGGTTATTGAAAATATATTCCACTGCAGTTTAGATGGTACAATGACTCTCTACACTAGACGTGTTTGTTTTGTCATATAAACTGAAATTAGGGGAACTATTAGAAATTTTATCAAACCAGGAAATGGAGGAGTGATGTCTGTACGTTGCATATTTTAATGAATGGTTTCAACAGCTGCATGGAATTGGTTCTGATGAGGCGGCAGTTTGGAATGCAATGATGACACAATGGTTATGACTATCACATTCTGTTCAGATGTTCTAATTACCATGGAGACCAGGGTTACCATGCTCACTGTCTCTGTCTATATGAGGAGCTTGGAGACCAGGGTTACCATGCTCACTGTCTCTGTCTATATGAGGAGCTTGGAGACCAGGGTTACCATGCTCACTGTCTCTGTCTATATGAGGAGCTTGGAGACCAGGGTTACCATGCTCACTGTCTCTGTCTATATGAGGAGCTTGGAGACCAGGGTTACCATGCTCACTGTCTCTGTCTGTATGAGGAGCTTGGAGACCAGGGTTACCATGCTCACTGTCTCTGTCTATATGAGGAGCTTGGAGACCAGGGTTACCATGCTCACTGTCTCTGTCTGTATGAGGAGCTTGGAGACCAGGTTACCATGCTCACTGTTATCTCCCCAGCCCAGAGGACTGTACTGTAGAGGTTTAAACTAATGTTATCTCCCCAGCCCAGAGGACTGTACTGTAGAGGTTTAAACTAATGTTATCTCCCCAGCCCAGAGGACTGTAATGTTGATATGGACAAGCCCGTCCTCAGGAAGTTTCAGTAAGTACGGTTATGGAGCGTCGTGTTGCATGATGGGAGGTGATCGACCTGCTTTGGAGCCTGCTGCTGCATTCTGGGAGCTAGGGGTCATGTTTGTGTTCCAAATGGTGCCCTATTCCCTATATAGTGCACTACTATAGACAAGAGACCTATTCCCTATATAGTGGTACTACTATAGACCAGAGCCCTATTCCCTATATAGTGGCACTACTATAGACCAGAGCCCTATTCCCTACATAGTGGTACTACTATAGACCAGAGCCCTATTCCCTATATAGTGGTACTACTATAGACCAGAGCCCTATATAGTGGTACTACTATAGACCAGAGCCCTATATAGTGGTACTACTATAGACCAGAGCCCTATTCCCTATATAGTGGTACTACTATAGACCAGAGCCCTATTCCCTATATAGTGGTACTACTATAGACCAGAGCCCTATTCCCTATATAGTGGTAATACTATAGACCAGAGCCTACCAGAGCCCTATTCCCTATATAGTGGTACTACTATAGACCAGAGCCCTATTCCCTATATAGTGGTACTACTATAGACCAGAGCCCTATTCCCTATATAGTGGTACTACTATAGACCAGAGCCCTATTCCCTATATAGTGGTACTACTATATAGTGGTACTACTAGACCAGAGCCCTATTCCCTATATAGTGGTACTACTATAGACCAGAGCCCTATTCCCTATATAGTGGTACTACTATAGACCAGAGTCCTATTCCCTATATAGTGGTACTACTATAGACCAGGGCCCTATTCCCTATATAGTGGTACTACTATAGACCAGAGCCCTATTCCCTATATAGTGGTACTACTATAGACCAGAGCCCTATATAGTGGTACTACTATAGACCAGAGCCCTATTCCCTATATAGTGGTACTACTTTAGACCAGAGCCCTATTCCCTATATAGTGGTACTACTATAGACCAGAGCCCTATTCTCTATATAGTGGTACTACTGTAGACCAGAGCCCTATTCCCTATATAGTGGTACTACTTCAGACCAGAGCCCTATTCCCTATATAGTGGTACTACTATAGACCAGAACCCTATTCCCTATATAGTGGTACTACTATAGACCAGAGCCCTATTCTCTATATAGTGGTACTACTATAGACCAGAGCCAATAGGGTTTTAATGGCCAACAGGACTATGTATTGAATAGGGTGCCAATTGGGACGTAGCCTGGGTGTAATGGTGTGTTGATATTAACGGTGTGGTGTGGGGTCTGCGGTTTATGATTTAAAGTCCGGTTCGACCAATCAATTTAACAGGGTTTTAATCATGAACATTGATTGACAGGTTCAAGACACAGACGGAGCAGAATGAAGCTAAACGGAAATGTCATGCTCAACATCTAGAGTAGCTAATGCTAATCCCAGAACACCATGCTAGAGTAGCTAATGCTAATCCCAGAACACCATGCTAGAGTAGCTAATGCTAATCCCAGAACACCATGCTAGAGTAGCTAATGCTAATCCCAGAACACCATGCTAGAGTAGCTAATGCTAATCCCAGAACACCATGCTAGAGTAGCTAATGCTAATCCCAAAACACCATGCTAGAGAAGTTAATGCTAATCACAGAACACCATGTTAGAGTAGCTAATGCTAATCCCAGAACACCATTTTCCACCACCATGCTAGAGTAGCTAATGCTAATCCCAGAACACCATGCTAGAGTAGCTAATGCTAGTCCCGGTCCACGCTAGAGTTCTAAAAGAAATCAGACCAGGGGGTGAAAAAAATAGACTACTGCAATCTGATTGGCTGAACGCAATACGGACCATCTGGAATTAGCATTAGCTACTCTAGCATGGTGTTCCTGGATTAGCATTAGCTACTCTAGCATGGTGTTCTGGGATTAGCATTAGCTACTCTAGCATGGTGTTCCTGGATTAGCATTAGCTACTCTAGCATGGTGTTCTGGGATTAGCATTAGCTACTCTAGCATGGTGTTCTGGGATTAGCTCTAGCATGGTGTTCCTGGATTAGCATTAGCTACTCTAGCATGGTGTTCCTGGATAAGCATTAGCTACTCTAGCATGGTGTTCTGGGATTACAATTAGCTACTCTAGCATGGTGTTTCCGGGATTAGCATTAGCTACTCTAGCATGGTGTTCCTGGATAAGCATTAGCTACTCTAGCATGGTGTTCCTGGATTAGCATTAGCTACACTAGCATGGTGTTCCTGGATTAGCATTAGCTACTCTAGCATGGTGTTCCTGGATAAGCATTAGCTACTCTAGCATGGTGTTCCTGGATTAGCATTAGCTACACTAGCATGGTGTTCCTGGATTAGCATTAGCTACTCTAGCATGGTGTTCCTGGATTAGCATTAGCTACTCTAGCATGGTGTTCCTGGATTAGCATTAGCTACACTAGCATGGTGGTGGAAAATGGTGTTTCATAAAGAAAGTACAAATATTTTATTTTTTTCTTTCTTCGCCTTCTCGCCATTAAATGGAGTTACAGATGAAATCTACGCCTTTTCAGCCTAAATGAATGTTTTATGTACGAACCGGTCCACAGGGGATACGAGGCTGTAGCCGGCTGCATTAGCATTAGCAGCCTAAATGAGTGTTTTATGTACGAACCGGTCCACAGGGGATACGAGGCTATAGCCGGCTGCATTAGCATTAGCAGCCTCAATGAGTGTTTTCTGTACGAACCGGTCCACAGAGGATACGAGGCTATAGCCGGCTGCATTAGCATTAGCAGCCTCAATGAGTGTTTTCTGTACGAACCGGTCCACAGGGGATACGAGGCTATAGCCGGCTGCATTAGCAGCCTAAATGAGTGTTTTCTGTACGAACCGGTCCACAGCGGATACGAGGCTATAGCCGGCTGCATTAGCATTAGCAGCCTAAATGAGTGTTTTATGTACGAACCGATCCACAGGGGATACGAGGCTGTAGCCGGCTGCATTAGCATTAGCAGCCTAAATGAGTGTTTTCTGTACGAACCGGTCCACAGGGGATACGAGGCTATAGCCGGCTGCATTAGCATTAGCAGCCTCAATGAGTGTTTTCTGTACGAACCGGTCCACAGGGGATACGAGGCTATAGCCGGCTGCATTAGCATTAGCAGCCTCAATGAGTGTTTTCTGTACGAACCGGTCCACAGCGGATACGAGGCTATAGCCGGCTGCATTAGCAGCCTCAATGAGTGTTTTCTGTACGAACCGGTCCACAGGGGATACGAGGCTATAGCCGGCTGCATTACAGTCCCTTTGGACGGTAAAATGAAACGGCTCAGTACTTAACTCATGAGATTAAAGCAGTAAATCTGAGTGATGTATCGCAGTGATCCAGGGGCCCTATTTTATCTGGAGTAGCTGCCCACCCCTGCTGAGCCCTCGCCTGGGGAGGGAGGGAGAGTGAGTCCCTGGTGTGGTGGTTGGCTTGGCTTCCGTCGCTGGCTAGGACCTTGCCATCTGAGAGCGTGGGGCAGCATATCTGTGGCAGGGGCCGAGGAATGTAATGGCTCTCACAGCCATGCTGCAGGGTATGGTGTCTGTTCTGGGAATGAACATCAAATTGTTTTGGTTATAAATGATATGTGTGTATTTCCAGACTATAATCAGTTTGTCTGATTCAGGTCCTGTGGGTTTTCTCTCTCTCTCCTAATCTGTCTGATCTAATCTATTGTTTTGTTGCTGTGATCCTGGGTGATTTTTTTGCCATGCTTGCCCCGTAATGGTGTGGTCGACACCCCTCCATGGCGGCTCAGTCACCTCCAGTTACCTCCATGTCTGTGTTCCTGTAGAGGCACCTTCCTCCGCAACCTGGTCGCCACCCAGTGGGAGAAGACGAGCAGGAGCCAGCACGAGCTCCAATAGCTGTCCCAGGATAGGCTGTCCCAGGATGACCCCATAGTCACGTCCCCCAGTGCAGAGGAGGAGACCTCTTCACCTGCAGACAGCAGCCCCAGTACACCCACTGAAGGTACAGTACCCCCTGCCAACCCTGCCATACCCTCCCCAGCTCCTCTAGCCCAAATACCCCAGCTGAAACCTACCCCTACCCTAGCCCCCAGGTACAGTACCTAACCTTGGTACAGTACCCTAACCTTGCCATACCCTCGTCCTCTAGCCCAAATACCCCAGCTGAAACCTACCCCTACCCCTACCCCCTAACCTTGCCATACCCTCGCCCCCCCAAATACCCCAGGTACACCCTAGCCCCCAGGTACCCCTAACCTTGCCATACCCTCGTCCTCTAGCCCAAATACCCCAGCTGAAACCTACCCCTACCCTAGCCCCCATCAGTACCCTAAGGCCCTCGTTCTAGCCGTCCTAAACCTACCCCTAGTGACATGCACATGGTGCCCTCGTGGTCGGCAAGCTGAAACTCTGTGCGTCATCACAACCTTGCCCTCAGAATGAGGAAGTGTTGTCGGGAGCGAGAGGAGGCTGATCCTCGCTCCTTATCCAGTCCGATTGGCCCCCAGAGTACCAGGGCCTGCAGTGGCAGACCCTGGGGCAGGACGTGACCTCACAGGTAGTACCTCAACTCACGCTGGGAAGGTTCGGGAGTTTCTCATCAGAGACCTGGAATAGAGGAGGAATAGACCTGGAATAGGTACTGAGGAGGAATAGACCTGGAATAGGTAACAGTTAATGAGGAGGAATAGACCTAGACCCTAGGTACTGAGGAGGAATAGACCTGGAATAGGTACTGAGGAGGAATAGACCTGGAATAGGTACTGAGGAGGAATAGACCTGGAATAGGTACTGAGGAGGAATAGACCTGGAATAGGTACTGAGGAGGAATAGACCTGGAATAGTTACTGAGGAGGAATAGACCTGGAATAGGTACTGAGGAGGAATAGACCTGGAATAGTAACAGTTACTGAGGAGGAATAGACCTGGAATAGTTACTGAGGAGGAATAGACCTGGAATAGGTACTGAGGAGGAATAGACCTGGAATAGGTACTGAGGAGGAATAGACCTGGAATAGTTACTGAGGAGGAAATAGACCTGGAATAGTTACAGTTAGGAGGAGGATAGACCTGGAATAGTTACTGAGGAGGAATAGACCTGGAATAGGTTACTGAGGAGGAATAGACCTGGAATAGTAACAGTTACTGAGGAGGAATAGACCTGGAATAGTTACTGAGGAGGAATAGTTACTGAGGAGACCTGGAATAGTTACTGAGGAGGAATAGACCTGGAATAGAGAGGAGGAATAGACCTGGAATAGTAACAGTTACTGAGGAGGAATAGACCTGGAATAGTTACTGAGGGGAATAGACCTGGAATAGTTACTGAGGAGGAATAGACCTGGAATAGTTAACAGTTACTGAGGAGGAATAGACCTGGAATAGTTTACTGAGGGGAATACTGAGGAGGAATGAATAGACCTGGGAATAGACCTGGAATAGTTACTGAGGAGGAATAGACCTGGAATAGTTACTGAGGAGGAATAGACCTGGAATAGTAACAGTTACTGAGGAGGAATAGACCTGGAATAGTTACTGAGGAGGAATAGACCTGGAATAGTAACAGTTACTGAGGAGGAATAGACCTGGAATAGTTACTGAGTTACTGAGGAGGAAATAGACCTGGAATAGTTTACTGAGGAGGAATAGACCTGGAATAGTTCCTGGAATAGTTACTGAGGAGGAATAGACCTGGAATAGTGACTGAGGAGGAATAGACCTGGAATAGTAACAGTTACTGAGGAGGAATAGACCTGGAATAGTTAATAGTTACTGAGGAGGAATAGACCTGGAATAGTTAATAGTTACTGAGGAGGGATAGACCTGGAATAGTTACTGAGGAGGAATAGACCTGGAATAGTTACTGAGGGGGAATAGACTGAGGAGGAATAGACCTGGAATAGTTAATAGTTACTGAGGAGGAATAGACCTGGAATAGTGACTGAGGAGGAATAGACCTGGAATAGTAACAGTTACTGAGGAGGAATAGACCTGGAATAGTAACAGTTACTGAGGAGGAATAGACCTGGAATAGTTAATAGTGACTGAGGAGGAATAGACCTGGAATAGTAACAGTTACTGAGGAGGAATAGACCTGGAATAGTTAATAGTTACTGAGGAGGAATAGTTACCTGGGAGGAATAGACCTGGAATAGTGACTGAGGAGGAATAGACCTGGAATAGTGACTGAGGAGGAATAGTTACTGAGGAGGAATAGACCTGGAATAGTGACTGAGGAGGAATAGACCTGGAATAGTGACTGAGGAGGAATAGACCTGGAATAGTTACTGAGGAGGAATAGACCTGGAATAGTTAATAGTGACTGAGGAGGAATAGACCTGGAATAGTTAATAGTGACTGAGGAGGAATAGACCTGGAATAGTGACTGAGGAGGAATAGACCTGGAATAGTGACTGAGGAGGAATAGACCTGGAATAGTGACTGAGGAGGAATAGACCTGGAATGGGCAGAAGTGTGTTGTATTTCCACGTGACCTGACCAGGAAACCCCGAGGAAGAAAAGCTCTTGGCTCTGTCCGGACGGGGTTCGTTTTACTGGGACAGGTCGGCTAATGAAATGATGTGCTTGAGCACAAAACACCACATATGTTATTTTGACTATTCCAGCCAGAATAACCTTCTGTTTCCTGACCAACTCCAAGGCCCTCTGATAATACTAGTTTTCCTCACCAACTCCAAGGCCCTCTGATAATACTAGTTTTCCTCACCAACTCCAAGGCCCTCTGATAATACTAGTTTTCCTGACCAACTCCAAGGCCCTCTGATAATACTAGTTTTCCTCACCAACTCCAAGGCCCTCTGATAATACTAGTTTTCCTGACCAACTCCAAGGCCCTCTGATAATACTAGTTTTCCTCACCAACTCCAAGGCCCTCTGATAATACTAGTTTCCTGACCAACTCCAAGGCCCTCTGATAATACTAGTTGTCCTGACCAACTCCAAGGCCCTCTGATAATACTAGTTGTCCTCACCAACTCCAAGGCCCTCTGATAATACTATTTTTCCTCACCAACTCCAAGGCCCTCTGATAATACTAGTTTTCCTCACCAACTCCAAGGCCCTCTGATAATACTAGTTTTCCTCACCAACTCCAAGACCCTCTGATAATACTAGATTTCCTCACCAACTCCAAGGCCCTCTGATAATACTAGTTTTCCTCACCAACTCCAAGACCCTCTGATAATACTAGTTCTGTGCCATCGACATTTTTGAGAGACTTTACAGGAAAGAAAACCAATAACTCATTTGATGAATTGCTTAAAACAAAGTGCGTTATATTTCATATGAAAGGTCCTACATTTATCAACTTTTAACAGCGAACGTTTTTTTGTGCCAAATAACTGAAATTGAACAGCGTCAAATACTTAAATGTCATTAGATGTGAGATGGAATTATTATTATTATTATTATTATTATTGATTATTGTGTCTCTTTAATGAAACACTCTGATGTCAGCAGGAGATCTCAAAGCTGATTCCCGACTGAGCTTAAACCTTTTGGCAACTTCATTTTCTCATCCATATAAACACATCTCAGGTGTCAGTTCAGGAGCGATATATTATGGGGGACACCTCTACATTATCACACTTCCTCCAGTGGTATATTATGGGGGACACCTCTACATTATCACACTTCCTCCAGTGATATATTATGGGGGACACCTCTACATTATCACACTTCCTCCAGTGATATATTATGGGGGACACCTCTACATTATCACACTTCCTCCAGTGATATATTATGGGGGACACCTCTACATTATCACACTTCCTCCAGTGATATATTATGGGGACACCTCTACATTATCACACTTCCTCCAGTGATATATTATGGGGACACCTCTACATTATCACACTTCAGTGATATATTATGGGGACACCTCTACATTATCACACTTCCTCCAGTGATATATTATGGGGGACACCTCTACATTATCACACTTCCTCCAGTGGTATATTATGGGGACACCTCTACATTATCACACTTCCTCCAGTGGTATATTATGGGGGACACCTACATTATCACACTTCTGTGATATATTATGGGGGACACCTCTACATTATCACACTTCCTCCAGTGATATATTATGGGGACACCTCTACATTATCACACTTCCTCCAGTGATATATTATGGGGACACCTCTACATTATCACACTTCCTCCAGTGATATATTATGGGGGACACCTCTACATTATCACACTTCCTCCAGTGATATATTATGGGGACACCTCTACATTATCACACTTCCTCCAGTGGTATATTATGGGGGGCACCTCTACATTATCACACTTCCTCCAGTGGTATATTATGGGGACACCTCTACATTATCACACTTCCTCCAGTGGTATATTATGGGGGACACCTACATTATCACACTTCAGTGATATATTATGGGGGACACCTCTACATTATCACACTTCCTCCAGTGATATATTATGGGGGACACCTCTACATTATCACACTTCCTCCAGTGGTATATTATGGGGGGCACCTCTACATTATCACACTTCCTCCAGTGATATATTATTATTATCACACTTCCTCCAGTGGGGGGACACCTCTACATTATCACACTTCCTCCAGTGATATATTATTATGGGGACACCTCTACATTATCACACTTCCTCCAGTGATATATTATGGGGGACACCTCTACATTATCACACTTCCTCCAGTGGTATATTATGGGGACACCTCTACATTATCACACTTCCTCCAGTGATATATTATGGGGGACACCTCTACATTATCACACTTCCTCCAGTGGTATATTATGGGGACACCTCTACATTATCACACTTCCTCCAGTGATATATTATGGGGGACACCTCTACATTATCACACTTCCTCCAGTGATATATTATGGGGACACCTCTACATTATCACACTTCCTCCAGTGATATATTATGGGGACACCTCTACATTATCACACTTCCTCCAGTGATATATTATGGGGGACACCTCTACATTATCACACTTCAGTGATATATTATGGGGACACCTCTACATTATCACACTTCCTCCAGTGATATATTATGGGGACACCTCTACATTATCACACTTCAGTGATATATTATGGGGACACCTCTACATTATCACACTCCAGTCACTCTACAGTGATATATTATGGGGACACCTCTACATTATCACACTTCCTCCAGTGATATATTATGGGGGACACCTCTACATTATCACACTTCCTCCAGTGATATATTATGGGGACACCTCTACATTATCACACTTCCTCCAGTGATATATTATGGGGACACCTCTACATTATCACACTTCCTCCAGTGATATATTATGGGGACACCTCTACATTATCACACTCCAGTGATATATTATGGGGACACTCTACATTATCACACTTCAGTGATATATTATGGGGACACCTCTACATTATCACACTTCCTCCAGTGATATATTATGGGGACACCTCTACATTATCACACTTCCTCCAGTGATATATTATGGGGACACCTCTACATTATCACACTTCCTCCAGTGATATATTATGGGGACACCTCTACATTATCACACTTCCTCCAGTGATATATTATGGGGACACCTCTACATTATCACACTTCCTCCAGTGATATATTATGGGGGACACCTCTACATTATCACACTTCCTCCAGTGATATATTATGGGGACACCTCTACATTATCACACTTCCTCCAGTGGTATATTATGGGGAGCACCTCTACATTATCACACTTCCTCCAGTGGTATATTATGGGGACACCTCTACATTATCACACTTCCTCCAGTGATATATTATGGGGGACACCTCTACATTATCACACTTCCTCCAGTGATATATTATGGGGACACCTCTACATTATCACACTTCTCCAGTGGTATATTATGGGGACACCTCTACATTATCACACTTCCTCCAGTGATATATTATGGGGGACACCTCTACATTATCACACTTCCTCCAGTGGTATATTATGGGGACACCTCTACATTATCACACTTCCTCCAGTGATATATTATGGGGGACACCTCTACATTATCACACTTCCTCCAGTGGTATATTATGGGGACACCTCTACATTATCACACTTCCTCCAGTGATATATTATGGGGACACCTCTACATTATCACACTTCCTCCAGTGATATATTATGGGGACACCTCTACATTATCACATTCCTCCAGTGATATATTATGGGGGACACCTCTACATTATCACACTTCCTCCAGTGATATATTATGGGGACACCTCTACATTATCACACTTCCTCCAGTGATATATTATGGGGGACACCTTCTACATTATCACACTTCCTCCAGTGATATATTATGGGGACACCTCTACATTATCACACTTCAGTGATATATTATGGGGGACACCTCTACATTATCACACTTCCTCCAGTGATATATTATGGGGGACACCTCTACATTATCACACTTCCTCCAGTGGTATATTATGGGGGACACCTCTACATTATCACACTTCCTCCAGTGGTATATTATGGGGACACCTCTACATTATCACACTTCCTCCAGTGATATATTATGGGGGACACCTCTACATTATCACACTTCCTCCAGTGGTATATTATGGGGACACCTCTACATTATCACACTTCCTCCAGTGGTATATTATGGGGGACACCTACATTATCACACTTCAGTGATATATTATGGGGGACACCTCTACATTATCACACTTCCTCCAGTGGTATATTATGGGGACACCTCTACATTATCACACTTCCTCCAGTGGTATATTATGGGGGACACCTCTACATTATCACACTTCCTCCAGTGGTATATTATGGGGACACCTCTACATTATCACACTTCCTCCAGTGGTATATTATGGGGACACCTCTACATTATCACACTTCCTCCAGTGATATATTATGGGGGACACCTCTACATTATCACACTTCCTCCAGTGGTATATTATGGGGACACCTCTACATTATCACACTTCCTCCAGTGGTATATTATGGGGGACACCTACATTATCACACTTCAGTGATATATTATGGGGGACACCTCTACATTATCACACTTCCTCCAGTGGTATATTATGGGGACACCTCTACATTATCACACTTCCTCCAGTGGTATATTATGGGGGACACCTACATTATCACACTTCAGTGATATATTATGGGGGACACCTCTACATTATCACACTTCCTCCAGTGATATATTATGGGGGACACCTCTACATTATCACACTTCCTCCAGTGATATATTATGGGGACACCTCTACATTATCACACTTCAGTGATATATTATGGGGACACCTCTACATTATCACAGTGATATATTATGGGGACACTTCATTATCACACTTCCTCCAGTGGTATTTATGGGGGACACCTCTACATTATCACACTTCAGTGATATATTATGGGGACACCTCTACATTATCACACTTCCTCCAGTGATATATTATGGGGGACACCTCTACATTATCACACTTCAGTGATATATTATGGGGACACCTCTACATTATCACACTTCAGTGATATATTATGGGGGACACCTCTACATTATCACACTTCCTCCAGTGGTATATTATGGGGACACCTCTACATTATCACACTTCCTCCAGTGATATATTATGGGGACACCTCTACATTATCACACTTCCTCCAGTGATATATTATGGGGACACCTCTACATTATCACACTTCCTCCAGTGGTATATTATGGGGACACCTCTACATTATCACACTTCCTCCAGTGGTATATTATGGGGGACACCTCTACATTATCACACTTCCTCCAGTGATATATTATGGGGACACCTCTACATTATCACACTTCCTCCAGTGATATATTATGGGGACACCTCTACATTATCACACTTCCTCCAGTGATATATTATGGGGACACCTCTACATTATCACACTTCCTCCAGTGATATATTATGGGGACACCTCTACATTATCACACTTCCTCCAGTGATATATTATGGGGACACCTCTACATTATCACACTTCAGTGATATATTATGGGGACACCTCTACATTATCACACTTCAGTGATATATTATGGGGACACCTCTACATTATCACACTTCCTCCAGTGATATATTATGGGGGACACCTCTACATTATCACACTTCAGTGATATATTATGGGGACACCTCTACATTATCACAATTCCTCCAGTGATATATTATGGGGACACCTCTACATTATCACACTTCAGTGATATATTATGGGGACACCTCTACATTATCACACTTCCTCCAGTGGTATATTATGGGGACACCTACATTATCACACTTCCTCCAGTGATATATTATGGGGGACACCTCTACATTATCACACTTCCTCCAGTGATATATTATGGGGGACACCTCTACATTATCACACTTCCTCCAGTGGTATATTATGGGGGACACCTCTACATTATCACACTTCCTCCAGTGATATATTATGGGAACACCTCTACATTATCACACTTCCTCCAGTGATATATTATGGGGGACACCTCTACATTATCACACTTCCTCCAGTGATATATTATGGGGGACACCTCTACATTATCACACTTCCTCCAGTGGTATATTATGGGGACACCTCTACATTATCACACTTCCTCCAGTGATATATTATGGGGACACCTCTACATTATCACACTTCCTCCAGTGATATATTATGGGGGACACCTCTACATTATCACACTTCCTCCAGTGATATATTATGGGGGACACCTCTACATTATCACACTTCCTCCAGTGATATATTATGGGGACACCTCTACATTATCACACTTCCTCCAGTGATATATTATGGGGACACCTCTACATTATCACACTTCCTCCAGTGGTATATTATGGGGACACCTCTACATTATCACACTTCCTCCAGTGATATATTATGGGGGACACCTCTACATTATCACACTTCCTCCAGTGATATATTATGGGGACACCTCTACATTATCACACTTCCTCCAGTGATATATTATGGGGGACACCTCTACATTATCACACTTCCTCCAGTGATATATTATGGGGACACCTCTACATTATCACACTTCCTCCAGTGATATATTATGGGGACACCTCTACATTATCACACTTCCTCCAGTGATATATTATGGGGACACCTCTACATTATCACACTTCAGTGATATATTATGGGGACACCTCTACATTATCACACTTCCTCCAGTGATATATTATGGGGGACACCTCTACATTATCACACTTCAGTGATATATTATGGGGACACCTCTACATTATCACAATTCCTCCAGTGATATATTATGGGGGACACCTCTACATTATCACACTTCAGTGATATATTATGGGGACACCTCTACATTATCACACTTCCTCCAGTGATATATTATGGGGACACCTCTACATTATCACACTTCCTCCAGTGATATATTATGGGGGACACCTCTACATTATCACACTTCCTCCAGTGATATATTATGGGGACACCTCTACATTATCACACTTCCTCCAGTGATATATTATGGGGACACCTCTACATTATCACACATCCTCCAGTGATATATTATGGGGACACCTCTACATTATCACACTTCCTCCAGTGATATATTTTGGGGACACCTCTACATTATCACACTTCCTCCAGTGATATATTATGGGGGACACCTCTACATTATCACACTTCCTCCAGTGATATATTATGGGGACACCTCTACATTATCACACTTCCTCCAGTGATATATTATGGGGACACCTCTACATTATCACACTTCCTCCAGTGGTATATTATGGGGACACCTCTACATTATCACACTTCCTCCAGTGGTATATTATGGGGGACACCTACATTATCACACTTCAGTGATATATTATGGGGGACACCTCTACATTATCACACTTCCTCCAGTGGTATATTATGGGGACACCTCTACATTATCACACTTCCTCCAGTGGTATATTATGGGGGACACCTACATTATCACACTTCAGTGATATATTATGGGGACACCTCTACATTATCACACTTCCTCCAGTGATATATTATGGGGACACCTCTACATTATCACACTTCCTCCAGTGGTATATTATGGGGGACACCTCTACATTATCACACTTCCTCCAGTGATATATTATGGGGGACACCTCTACATTATCACACTTCCTCCAGTGATATATTATGGGGACACCTCTACATTATCACACTTCCTCCAGTGATATATTATGGGGGACACCTCTACATTATCACACTTCCTCCAGTGGTATATTATGGGGACACCTCTACATTATCACACTTCCTCCAGTGATATATTATGGGGACACCTCTACATTATCACACTTCCTCCAGTGATATATTATGGGGACACCTCTACATTATCACATATCCTCCAGTGATATATTATGGGGACACCTCTACATTATCACACTTCCTCCAGTGATATATTATGGGGACACCTCTACATTATCACACTTCCTCAGTGATATATTATGGGGACACCTTCTACATTATCACACTTCCTCCAGTGATATATTATGGGGACACCTCTACATTATCACACTTCCTCCAGTAATATATTATGGGGGACACCTTCTACATTATCACACTTCCTCCAGTGATATATTATGGGGACACCTCTACATTATCACACTTCCTCCAGTGGTATATTATGGGGACACCTCTACATTATCACACTTCCTCCAGTGGTATATTATGGGGGACACCTCTACATTATCACACTTCCTCCAGTGATATATTATGGGGACACCTCTACATTATCACACTTCCTCCAGTGTTATATTATGGGGACACCTCTACATTATCACACTTCCTCCAGTGATATATTATGGGGTACACCTCTACATTATCACACTTCAGTGATATATTATGGGGACACCTCTACATTATCACACTTCCTCCAGTGGTATATTATGGGGACACCTCTACATTATCACACTTCCTCCAGTGGTATATTATGGGGACACCTCTACATTATCACACTTCCTCCAGTGGTATATTATGGGGGACACCTCTACATTATCACACTTCCTCCAGTGATATATTATGGGGACACCTCTACATTATCACACTTCCTCCAGTGGTATATTATGGGGACACCTCTACATTATCACACTTCCTCCAGTGGTATATTATGGGACACCTCTACATTATCACACTTCCTCCAGTGGTATATTATGGGGACACCTCTACATTATCACACTTCCTCCAGTGATATATTATGGGGGACACCTCTACATTATCACACTTCCTCCAGTGGTATATTATGGGGGACACCTACATTATCACACTTCAGTGATATATTATGGGGGACACCTCTACATTATCACACTTCCTCCAGTGATATATTATGGGGGACACCTCTACATTATCACACTTCCTCCAGTGGTATATTATGGGGGGCACCTCTACATTATCACACTTCCTCCAGTGATATATTATGGGGGACACCTCTACATTATCACACTTCAGTGATATATTATGGGGACACCTCTACATTATCACACTTCCTCCAGTGATATATTATGGGGACACCTCTACATTATCACACTTCCTCCAGTGGTATTTTATGGGGGACACCTCTACATTATCACACTTCAGTGATATATTATGGGGACACCTCTACATTATCACACTTCCTCCAGTGATATATTATGGGGGACACCTCTACATTATCACACTTCAGTGATATATTATGGGGACACCTCTACATTATCACACTTCCCCCAGTGATATATTATGGGGGACACCTACATTATCACACTTCAGTGATATATTATGGGGACACCTCTACATTATCACACTTCCTCCAGTGATATATTATGGGGGACACCTCTACATTATCACACTTCCTCCAGTGATATATTATGGGGGACACCTCTACATTATCACACTTCCTCCAGTGATATATTATGGGGACACCTCTACATTATCACACTTCCTCCAGTGATATATTATGGGGACACCTCTACATTATCACACTTCCTCCAGTGATATATTATGGGGGACACCTCTACATTATCACACTTCCTCCAGTGATATATTATGGGGACACCTCTACATTATCACACTTCCTCCAGTGATATATTATGGGGGACACCTCTACATTATCACACTTCCTCCAGTGATATATTATGGGGGACACCTCTACATTATCACACTTCCTCCAGTGATATATTATGGGGACACCTCTACATTATCACACTTCCTCCAGTGATATATTATGGGGACACCTCTACATTATCACACTTCAGTGATATATTATGGGGACACCTCTACATTATCACACTTCCTCCAGTGATATATTATGGGGGACACCTCTACATTATCACACTTCAGTGATATATTATGGGGACACCTCTACATTATCACACTTCCTCCAGTGATATATTATGGGGACACCTCTACATTATCACACTTCCTCCAGTGGTATATTATGGGGACACCTCTACATTATCACACTTCCTCCAGTGGTATATTATGGGGGACACCTACATTATCACACTTCAGTGATATATTATGGGGGACACCTCTACATTATCACACTTCCTCCAGTGATATATTATGGGGGACACCTCTACATTATCACACTTCCTCCAGTGGTATATTATGGGGGACACCTCTACATTATCACACTTCCTCCAGTGATATATTATGGGGGACACCTCTACATTATCACACTTCCTCCAGTGGTATATTATGGGGGACACCTCTACATTATCACACTTCCTCCAGTGATATATTATGGGGGACACCTCTACATTATCACACTTCCTCCAGTGGTATATTATGGGGGACACCTCTACATTATCACACTTCCTCCAGTGATATATTATGGGGACACCTCTACATTATCACACTTCTCCAGTGATATATTATGGGGACACCTCTACATTATCACATTTCCTCCAGTGATATATTATGGGGGACACCTCTACATTATCACACTTCCTCCAGTGGTATATTATGGGGGACACCTCTACATTATCACACTTCCTCCAGTGATATATTATGGGGACACCTCTACATTATCACACTTCCTCCAGTGATATATTATGGGGACACCTCTACATTATCACACTTCAGTGATATATTATGGGGACACCTCTACATTATCACACTTCCTCCAGTGATATATTATGGGGACACCTCTACATTATCACACTTCCTCCAGTGGTATATTATGGGGACACCTCTACATTATCACACTTCCTCCAGTGGTATATTATGGGGGACACCTCTACATTATCACACTTCAGTGATATATTATGGGGGACACCTCTACATTATCACACTTCCTCCAGTGATATATTATGGGGGACACCTCTACATTATCACACTTCCTCCAGTGGTATATTATGGGGACACCTCTACATTATCACACTTCCTCCAGTGATATATTATGGGGGACACCTCTACATTATCACACTTCCTCCAGTGGTATATTATGGGGACACCTCTACATTATCACACTTCCTCCAGTGGTATATTATGGGGACACCTCTACATTATCACACTTCCTCCAGTGGTATATTATGGGGGACACCTCTACATTATCACACTTCCTCCAGTGGTATATTATGGGGACACTCTACATTATCACACTTCCTCCAGTGGTATATTATGGGGACACCTCTACATTATCACACTTCCTCCAGTGATATATTATGGGGGACACCTCTACATTATCACACTTCCTCCAGTGGTATATTATGGGGGACACCTCTACATTATCACACTTCCTCCAGTGATATATTATGGGGAACACCTCTAAATTATCACACTTCCTCCAGTGATATATTATGGGGGAAACCTCTACATTATCACACTTCCTCCAGTGGTATATTATGGGGACACCTCTACATTATCACACTTCCTCCAGTGATATGTTATGGGGACACCTCTACATTATCACACTTCCTCCAGTGATATATTATGGGGACACCTCTACATTATCACACTTCCTCCAGTGATATATTATGGGGACACCTCTACATTATCATATATTATGGGGACACCTTCCTCCAGTGATATATTATGGGGACACCTCTACATTATCACACTTCCTCCAGTGGTATTTTATGGGGGACACCTCTGCCCATTATCACACTTCAGTGATATATTATGGGGACACCTCTACATTATCACACTTCCTCCAGTGATATATTATGGGGACACCTCTACATTATCACACTTCAGTGATATATTATGGGGACACCTCTACATTATCACACTTCCTCCAGTGATATATTATGGGGACACCTCTACATTATCACACTTCCTCCAGTGGTATTTTATGGGGACACCTCTACATTATCACACTTCAGTGATATATTATGGGGACACCTCTACATTATCACACTTCCTCCAGTGATATATTATGGGGACACCTCTACATTATCACACTTCAGTGATATATTATGGGGACACCTCTACATTATCACACTTCAGTGATATATTATGGGGGACACCCTCTACATTATCACACTTCCTCCAGTGGTATATTATGGGGACACCTCTACATTATCACACTTCCTCCAGTGATATATTATGGGGGACACCTACATTATCACACTTCCTCCAGTGATATATTATGGGGACACCTCTACATTATCACTATCATTATCATTATCTCTCTCTTCCTCCTCTCTCGCCTCTCTCTCTCTCTCGCCTCTCTCTCTCTCGCCCTCTTCTCTCGCCTCTCTCTCTCTCGCCTCTCTTCTCGCCTCTCTCTCTCTCGACCTTCCCTCCTCTGCCCCTTTCCCCTCTCTCCTCCTTTCCCCTCTGCCTCTCTTTCCCACTCTCTCTCTTCTCCACTCCTCTCTCCTCTCTTTCTCCACTCTCTCCCTCTTCGCCTCTCTCTCTCCCCTTTCTCTCCACTCTCTCTCTTTCTCTCTCTCTCTCTCTTTCTCCTCTCCCCTTTCCCCTCTCCTTTTCCCCTCTGCCCCTTTCCCCTCTCCCTTTCCCCTCTGCCCCTTCTCTGCCCCTTTCCCCTCTCCCTTCTCTCTCTGCCCTATCTCTCCCCTCTGCCCCTTCCCCCTCTGCCCCTTCCCCCTCTGCCCCTTCCCCTCTCTCTCTCTCCCTCCTCTCTCTCCACTTCTCTCTCTCCCTCTCTCTCTCTCTCTCCTCTCTCTCTTCTCTCTCCACTCTAAATAAAGGTTAAAAATATTCTCTATATCTATAGATATCTCTCTCTCCACTACTATCTGTGTCTCTCTGATCTAACTGCAGTTCTCTCTTCCCTCTCCTCTCTCTGTAGGTGTCAGTCCTCTCTCTTCTACTCTCTACTCTCTCAACGAGAACTTCTCTCTCTCCACACTCTCTCTCTCCACACTCTCTCTCGCTCCACTCTCTCTCTCGCCACTCTCTCTCTCTTTTTACACACACGCACTCAGACAAGTGAAAAGACTTTGGCAGAGGGCCTTTTCACATTGAAGTTGAATCTGAGTCTGGGGGTCATTTCTCTGAAGTACGTTATGCTCTGCCAGTAACATTTCAAATGGAAATTCACTCATACATTATTTAACATGCATGTGTGTGCCAACAGCCCTGTTCCAGGACAGCGGTGCAGAAACCGGGCCCCAGCCAGAGCTCCACGCAGGGGGCAGGTCTCAGGAGAGACTGGCCCCATCCAGAGAACCCTTGAGCAGCCTGACCCAGCAGACACCCAGGCGACCCATAATGATCCAGGCAAGAGATTAATATCCAACCCTCCTCCGAAGTCTTCTGCCCCTTCCCCTCTGCCCCTTCCCCCTGCCCCTTCCCCCTGCCCCTTCCCCCTGCCCCTTCCCCCTGCCCCTTCCCCTCTGCCCCTTCCCCCTCTGCCCCTTCCCCTCTGCCCCTTCCCCTCTGCCCCTTCCCCCTCTGCCCCTTCCCCCTCTGCCCCTTCCCCCTCTGCCCCTTCTCCTCTGCCCCTTCTCCTCTGCCCCTTCCCCCTCTGCCCCTTCTCCTCTGCCCCTTCTCCTCTGCCCCTTCCCCTCTGCCCCTTCTCCTCTGCCCCTTCTCCTCTGCCCCTTCTCCTCTGCCCCTTCTCCTCTGCCCCTTCCCCTCTGCCCCTTCCCCTCTGCCCCTTCCCCTCTGCCCCTTCCCCTCTGCCCCTCTGCTCCTCTGACTTGCCTAGTTAAATAAAGGTTAAAAAATATTAATATATAGATATAGATATATCTCTAATGCTATGTGTGTGAATATATATATCCCCCTCTGCCCCCCTTGGCCCCCTGCCCCTTCCTCTGCCCCTTCCCTCTGCCCCTTCCCCTCTGCCCCTTCCCCTCTGCCCCTTCCCCTCTGCCCCTTCCCCTCTGCCCCTTCCCCTCTGCCCCTTCCCCTGCCCCTTCTCTGCCCCTTTGCCCCTTCCCCTCTGCCCCTTCTGCCCCTTCCCCTCTGCCCCTTCCCCTCTGCCCCTTCCCCTCTGCCCCTTCCCCTCTGCCCCTTCCCCTCTGCCCTTCCCCTCTGCCCCTTCCCCTCTGCCCCTTCCCCTCTGCCCCTTCCCCTCTGCCCCTTCCTTCTGCCCCTTCCCCCTGCCCCTTCCCCTCTGCCCCTTCCCCTCTGCCCCTTCCCCTCTGCCCCTTCCTCTGCCCCTTCCCCTCTGCCCCTTCCCCTCTGCCCCTTCCCTCTGCTTCCCCTCTGCCCCTTCCCCTCTGCCCCTTCCCCCCTCTGCCCCTTCCCCTCTTCCCCTCTGCCCCTTCCCCTCTGCCCCTTCCCCTCTGCCCCTTCCCCCTCTGCCCTTCCCCCTCTGCCCCTTCCCCCTCTGCCCCTTCCCCTCTGCCCCTTTCCCCTCTGCCCCTTCCCCCTCTGCCCCTTTCCCTCTGCCCCTTCCCCTCTGCCCCTTTCCCCTCTGCCCCTTTCCCCTCTGCCCCTTTCCCCTCTGCCCCTTTCCCTCTGCCCCTCTCCAGGCCCCTTCCCCCCCTCTGCCCCTTCCCCCTCTGCCCCCTTCCCCCTCTGCCCCTTCCCCCTCTGCCCCTTCCCCCTCTGCCCCTTCCCCCTTGCCCCTCCCCCTCTGCCCCTTCCCCCTCTGCCCCTTCCCCCTCTGCCCCTTCCCCCTCTGCCCCTTCCCCTCTGCCCCTTCCCCCTCTGCCCCTTCCCCCTCTGCCCCTTCCCTCTGCCCCTTCTCCTCTGCCCTTCCTCTGCCCCTTCTCCTCTGCCCCTTCTCCTCTGCCCCTTCCCTCTGCCCCTTCTCCTCTGCCCCTTCTCCCTCTGCCCCTTCTCCTCTGCCCCTTCTCCTCTGCCCCTTCCCCCTCTGCCCCTGGCTCCTCTGACTTGCCTAGTTAAATAAAGGTTAAAAAATATTAATATATAGATATATCTCTAATGCTATGTGTGTGAATATGATGATTGTAACATGCAGTTGTCCTTCCCCCCTGTCCTGTAGGTGTCAGTGTCCAACAGAAAAACCTCTCCAACGAGAAGTTCATGCTGAACATGCTCTACGCCAATAACTCCTCGGGTCTTCAGTCGACCGGCCGTCAGGCACTGGAGAGCCTCCCGGAGAGCCAGAGGACCACAGAGGGCTGGACAGGGCTGGTAGCAGTGTGAAGGAACGTCTATCTAGCCTCAAGGTAGGAATTCATTAGTGTTTTTTTATATCAATGTTCTGACTTTATTGAACAGAGAGAGAAGACAGTGGGGATCTGTTCTGACTTTATTGAACAGAGAGGGAAGACAGTGGTGATCTGTTCTGACTTTATTGAACAGAGAGAGGAATACAGTGGGGATCTGTTCTGACTTTATTGAACAGAGAGAGAGAGGAAGACAGTGGGGATCTGTTCTGACTTTATTGAACAGAGAGAGAGGAAGACAGTGGGGATCTGTTCTGACTTTATTGAACAGAGAGAGAGGAGGACAGTGGGGATCTGTTCTGACTTTATTGAACAGAGAGAGAGAGGAAGACAGTGGGGATCTGTTCTGACTTTATTGAACAGAGAGAGAGGAAGACAGTGGGGATCTGTTCTGACTTTATTGAACAGAGAGAGAGAGGAAGACAGTGGGGATCTGTTCTGACTTTATTGAACAGAGAGAGAGAGGAAGACGGTGGGGATCTGTTCTGACTTTATTGAACAGAGAGAGAGGAAGACAGTGGGGATCTGTTCTGACTTTATTGAACAGAGAGAGAGAGGATGACAGTGGGGAAGGTAGAACAGTGGAATAATTCAGTTTGAGACCTGACACTGTGGCTGGGACTGGTACACCACCCTGGGTAGAGTAATGAGGCCTGGGACTGGTACACCACCCTAGGTAGAGTAATGAGGCCTGACACTGTGTCTGGGACTGGTACACCACCCTGGGACTGGTACACCACCCTGGGACTGGTACACCACCCTGGGACTGGTACACCACCCTGGGTAGAGTAATGAGGTCTGGGACTGGTACACCACCCTCGGTAGAGTAATGAGGTCTGGGACTGGTACACCACCCTAGGTAGAGTAATGAGGTCTGGGACTGGTACACCACCCTAGGTAGAGTAATGAGGTCTGGGACTGGTACACCACCCTAGGTAGAGTAATGAGGCCTGGGACTGGTACACCACCCTAGGTAGAGTAATGAGGCCTGACACTGTGTCTGGGACTGGTCCACCACCCTGGGTAGAGTAATGAGGTCTGGGACTGGTACACCACCCTAGGTAGAGTAATGAGGTCTGGGACTGGTACACCACCCTAGGTAGAGTAATGAGGCCTGACACTGTGTCTGGGACTGGTACACCACCCTGGGACTGGTACACCACCCTAGGTAGAGTAATGAGGCCTGGGACTGGTACACCACCCTGGGACTGGTACACCACCCTGGGACTGGTACACCACCCTGGGACTGGTACACCACCCTAGACTGGTACACCACCCTGGGACTGGTACACCACCCTGGGACTGGTACACCACCCTGGGACTGGTACACCACCCTGGGACTGGTACACCACCCTAGGGAGAGTAATGAGGCCTGACACTCTGGCTGGGACTGGTACACCACCCTGGGACTGGCACACCACCCTAGGAAGAGTAATGAGGCCTGACACTGTGTCTGGGACTGGTACACCACCCTGGGACTGGTACACCACCCTGGGACTGGTACACCCCCTAGGTAGAGTAATGAGGCCTGGGACTGGTACACCACCCTGGGACTGGTACACCACCCTGGGACTGGTACACCACCCTGGGACTGGTACACCACCCTGGGACTGGTACACCACCCTGGGACTGGTACACCACCCTGGGACTGGTACACCACCCTGGGACTGGAACACCACCCTGGGACTGGTACACCACCCTGGGACTGGTACACCACCCTGGGACTGGTACACCACCCTGGGACTGGTACACCACCCTGGGACTGGTACACCACCCTGGGACTGGTACACCACCCTGGGACTGGTACACCACCCTAGGCCACATGGTAGAGATGAGTTTAACACCAGTCTTTCAGAATCCGTTAGTTGATGGGTTCTAGCTAGGGTCGATTTAATCGATAAATCGAAGTTTGTATTTTTTTTAAATAAATATGATAACAAATTATCGTTTTTCCCTTCAAAATATAGTAAGTCGTGTCCATGTCCACACTAGACACATGCTGACTGATCTATAGCAGAGTTAGAGATGAACACATGCTGACTGATCTATAGCAGAGTTAGAGATGAACACATGCTGACTGATCTATAGCAGAGTTAGAGATGAACACATGCTGACTGATCTATAGCAGAGTTAGAGATGAACACATGCTGACTGATCTATAGCAGAGTTAGAGATGAACACATGCTGACTGATCTATAGCAGAGTTAGAGATGAACACATGCTGACTGATCTATAGCAGAGTTAGAGATGAACACATGCTGACTGATCTATAGCAGAGTTAGAGATGAACACATGCTGACTGATCTATAGCAGAGTTAGAGATGAACACATGCTGACTGATCTATAGCAGAGTTAGAGATTAACACATGCTGACTGATCTATAGCAGAGTTAGAGATGAACACATGCTGACTGATCTATAGCAGAGTTAGAGATGAACACATGCTGACTGATCTATAGCAGAGTTAGAGATTAACACATGCTGACTGATCTATAGCAGAGTTAGAGATGAACACATGCTGACTGATCTATAGCAGAGTTACACAGCTGAACACATGCTGACTGATCTATAGCAGAGTTAGAGATGAACACATGCTGACTGATCTATAGCGGAGTTACACAGCTGAACACATGCTGACTGATCTATAGCAGAGTTAGAGATGAACACATGCTGACTGATCTATAGCAGAGTTAGAGATGAACACATGCTGACTGATCTATAGCAGTTACACAGCTGAACACATGCTGACTGATCTATAGCAGAGTTAGAGATGAACACATGCTGACTGATCTATAGCAGAGTTACACAGCTGAACACATGCTGACTGATCTATAGCAGAGTTACACAGCTGAACACATGCTGACTGATCTATAGCAGAGTTACACAGCTGAACACATGCTGACTGATCTATAGCAGAGTTACACAGCTGAACACATGCTGACTGATCTATAGCAGAGTTACACAGCTGAACACATGCTGACTGATCTATAGCAGAGTTACACAGCTGAACACATGCTGACTGATCTATAGCAGAGTTACACAGCTGAACACATGCTGACTGATCTATAGCAGAGTTACACAGATGAACACATGCTGACTGATCTATAGCAGAGTTACAGAGATGAACACATGCTGACTGATCTATAGCAGAGTTAGACAGCTGAACACATGCTGACTGATCTATAGCAGAGTTAGAGATGAACACATGCTGACTGATCTATAGCAGAGTTACACAGCTGAACACATGCTGACTGATCTATAGCAGAGTTACACAGCTGAACACATGCTGACTGATCTATAGCAGAGTTACACAGCTGAACACATGCTGACTGATCTATAGCAGAGTTACACAGCTGAACACATGCTGACTGATCTATAGCAGAGTTACACAGCTGAACACATGCTGACTGATCTATAGCAGAGTTAGACAGCTGAACACATGCTGACTGATCTATAGCAGAGTTAGACAGATGAACACATGCTGACTGATCTATAGCAGAGTTAGACAGATGAACACATGCTGACTGATCTATAGCAGAGTTACACAGCTGAACACATGCTGACTGATCTATAGCAGAGTTACACAGCTGAACACATGCTGACTGATCTATAGCAGAGTTACACAGCTGAACACATGCTGACTGATCTATAGCAGAGTTACACAGCTGAACACATGCTGACTGATCTATAGCAGAGTTACACAGCTGAACACATGCTGACTGATCTATAGCAGAGTTAGAGATGAACACATGCTGACTGATCTATAGCAGAGTTAGAGATGAGCACATGCTGACTGATCTATAGCAGAGTTAGAGATGAACACATGCTGACTGATCTATAGCAGAGTTACACAGCTCAACACATGCTGACTGATCTATAGCAGAGTTACACAGTGTTCATTTGAATTGAAATGCATTACTGATCTGTTCCCCCAGGCCCAGCAGGCCCAGCAGGCCCAGCCTCTACCCAGCGAGGACAGCAGTTCCCGGAGGGCAGAGCTGCAGGGTCTGGGTGGCAGTGCCCAGGCTGCGCGGGCCAGGCTGGCAGAGGAGCAGCAGCACAGGCGTGTCCGTCCGCAGTACAGCATCGACGCAGAGACCCACTCCCGAAACCTGGAGAAAACCCAGATGACCCCACTGGCCAGGGACAGACAGACGGACGCCTGGGACCAGCTCCAACCCAGCTCCAAAGCCCTGAAGATTAAAGACCTGGACTTCTCCGACCTCATGGAGGAGGAGGATATAGATGTTCTGGACGTGGACGTCTTCGACGTGGGTGTTGGTCGGCCCAGTGGTGGTGGTGGTGGCATCCCACCTCCTCCTCCACCTATTCCTGGACTAGCCTCCGCTCCTCCTCCTCCTCCTCCTCCCCGGGGCTCCGTTTATGAGTATCCCTCCTCCACCTCCTCCCCCACCGGGTGGAGGTCTCTGCTCCCCTCCTCCACCACCTCCTCCTGGAGCTCCCCCTTCCTCCTCCTCCTCCTCCTCCCAGACTCCAGACCCGGCCTTTGCCAAGAAGAGGAAGACGGTCAAGTTGTTCTGGAAGGAACTCAAACAGTCAGACAGTCCCAGGAAGTGTAAATTCGGACGCGGGACGGTGTGGGCGTCGCTGGATAAGGTCACCGTGGATACGGCCAAGCTGGAACACCTGTTTGAGTCCAAGGCCAAGGAGCTACCCGTGGCTCTAAAGGTGAGGCGTTACATCAGCTCGGAAATCACAAGATCAGATTCCATGTGTTTTTGTTGCTGTTTACACATGAAGGAAAATATCAGATAATTGGCAAAAGATCTGAATTGGACTCTCTGTGTAAACTATGTTAAGCTGTCTCAAGTATTTCAAACCAGGAATGAAGTCAAATAAATATTAACAGTTATCTCTGTTAATGATTTGACTTGACTTGGTGACTTGACGAGGTGACTTGACGAGGTGACTTGACGAGGTGACTTGACGGGTGACTTGACGAGGTGACTTGACGGGTGACTTGACGGGGTGACTTGACGAGGTGACTTGACGGGTGACTTGACGAGGTGACTTGACGGGTGACTTGACGGGGTGACTTGACGGGGTGACTTGACGGGGTGACTTGGGTGACTTGACGGGGTGACTTGACGGGGTGACTTGACGGGGTGACTTGGACGACTTGACGGGTGACTTGACGGGGTGACTTGACGGGGTGACTTGACGAGGTGACTTGACGAGGTGACTTGACTGGGTGACTTGACTGGGTGACTTGACTGGGTGACTTGACTGGGTGACTTGACTGGGTGACTTGACTGGGTGACTTGACTGGGTGACTTGACTGGGTGACTTGACTGGGTGACTTGACTGGGTGACTTGACTGGGTGACTTGACTGGGTGACTTGACTGGGTGACTTGACTGGGTGACTTGACGGGGTGACTTGACTGGGTGACTTGACTGGGTGACTTGACTGGGTGACTTGACTGGGTGACTTGACTGGGTGACTTGACTGGGTGACTTGACTGGGTGACTTGACGAGGTGACTTGACTGGGTGACTTGACTGGGTGACTTGACAGGTGACTTGACGAGGTGACTTGACGGGTGACTTGTGACTTGACGAGGTGACTTGACGAGGTGACTTGAATCTTTTCTCTGTTCGTCCCTGCAGAAAGGATCAGAAGTGAAGAAAGCAGAGATTCTGGTGTTGGACTCTAAGAGGAGTAACAGCATCAACATCGGCATGACCGTACTTTCTTACCAGCTGTCCACGTCATCAGGACCGCCATCCTCAACTTTGACGAGTTCGCCATCAACAAGGAGGGCATCGAGGTGATACTGTCTTTCTACCACCGGGTGGCGATGTTACCCTTTGGAATCACTGTTGAATAGGATCTGTAGGTGCTGTTTACACCACAGGACCAGTGCACTCTGACATTGAACATCGGTGACCTGCATAGGGTTCAGGAGGAGAAGTCCACTATTTCTCTCGTGTGGTTGAATGAATGTTTACTGTCAACGATGTTTACCTGAACATCACTCTGTTAGCACCTTCTATTGTGTTATAACAACATGTCTACTACTCACACTTTCTTAGTCCTCTGATTTTCCTTTCACTGGTGGTACAAAGCCATGCCTCTAGTCCTCTGTTCCAGTCATCTCTCTCTCTAGAAACACCATGCCTCCAGTCCTCTGTTCCATTCATCCCTCTCCTCTCTCTCTCTCTCTCTCTCTCCTCTAGAAACATGCCTCAGTGCATCTCCAGTCCTCTGTTCCAGTCATCCTCTCTCTCTCTTTCTCCCTCTAGAAACACCATGCCTCTAGTCCTCTGTTCCAGTCATCTCTCTCTCTCTCTCTCTCTCTCTCTCTCTCTCTCTCTCTCTCTCTCTCTCTCACCATGCTCTAGTCCTCTGTCTCTCTCAATCTCTCTGTCTCTTCCTTCCTCTTCTCCCTCTAGAAACATCATGCCTCCTCCTCTAACTCCAGTCATCTGTTGTCTTGTAGAAAATCTCTGACGATGACTCCTTCTAGGAGGAGAAGCAGAAGATCCAGGAGGCTCAGCTGGCCAACCCGGACGTCCCCCTGGGCTCAGCAGAACAGTTCCTCCTCACCCTGTCCTCCATCAGCGCCTCAGCGCTGTTCGACTACAGCTCTGGGCCTCAAACTCAACTATGAAACCCTGGAGAAGGTAGGATCGGGGTGCAGTCTGTTCTGCTCTCACTATGGAATAGTCCTCGTCCTCTCCTGCAGAAACTGATCCTTCTGTGGTCCTTCTGTGGCTCAGTTGGTAGAGCATGGCGCTTGTAACGCCAGGGTAGTGGGTCATCGCTTCCCGGGACCACCCATACGTAGAATGTATGCACACATGACTGTAAGTCGCTTTGGATAAAAGCGTCAGCTAAATGGCATATATTATTATTATTATTATTATCTGGGACCAGGCTAGTGTTCTGCTAGTCTCATTATGGAATAGTCCTCATGCAGAAACTGATCTAGGACCAGGCTAGTGTTCTGCTAGTCTCATTATGGAATAGTCCTCATGCAGAAACTGATCTGGGACCAGGCTAGTGTTCTGCTCGTCTCTACACAGCTGTACATCATCTTCACGCTCTTCCTGTCATCTGTCATCATGTGCTGTAGGAACCAGGAGTATCCAACACCTCCCCAGGTGAACGGCGTTAGTCAGTGTCAGTTAGTCACACACACACACACACACACACACACACACACACACATGAGGAGAGAGAGAACACCACACCCTCGGACACCACACACCACACACACAGTGTGTCACACAGCTACACACACACCTCCCCAGGTGAGCCTCTCTTCGTCTCTGTAGAGAGATAGCTGAGCCTCTCTTCGTCTCTGTAGAGGAGATAGCTGAGCCTCTTCGTCTCTGTACAGGAGATAGCTGAGCCTCTCTTCGTCTCTGTACAGGAGATAGCTGAGCCTCTCTTCATCTCTGTACAGGAGATAGCTGAGCCTCTCTTCGTCTCTGTACAGGAGATAGCTGAGCCTCTCTTCGTCTCTGTACAGGAGATAGCTGAGCCTCCCTTTGTCTCTGAATGTTGTTCATCTCTTTGTCTCTGTACAGGAGATAGCTGAGCCTCTCTTCGTCTCTGTACAGGAGATAGCTGAGCCTCTCTTCGTCTCTGTACAGGAGATAGCTGAGCCTCTCTTCGTCTCTGAATGTTGTTCTTCTCTTTGTCTCTGTACAGGAGATAGCGGAGCCTCTCTTCGACCTGAAACTAGGCATGGAGCAGCTCGCCAAAAACAAAACCTTTAAGCGCATCCTAGCAACGCTTTTGGCCATTGGAAACTTCCTCAACAGTACCAGTGTAAGTGTGTTCTTTTGTCTACGTCCCAAATAGAGACCCTGTTTCCTGTATAGTGCACTACTGTTGACCAGAGCCTATAGGGCGTTATAGGGCACTACTGTTGACCAGGGCCCATAGGGCTCTACTGTTGACCAGGGCCCATAGGGCTGTATAGGGCACTACTGTTGACCAGGGCCCATAGGGCTGTATAGGGGACTACTGTTGACCAGGGCCCATAGGGCTGTATAGGGCACTACTGTTGACCAGGGCCCATAGGGCTGTATAGGGCACTACTGTTGACCAGGGCCCATAGGGCTGTATAGGGGACTACTGTTGACCAGGGCCCATAGGGCTGTATAGGGCACTACTGTTGACCAGGGCCCATAGGGCTGTATAGGGCACTACTGTTGACCAGGGCCCATAGGGCTGTATAGGGCACTACTGTTGACCTGGGCCCATAGGGCTGTATATGGCACTACTGTTGACCAGGGCCCATAGGGCTGTATAGGGCACTACTGTTGACCAGGGCCCATAGGGCTGTATAGGGCACTACTGTTGACCAGGGCCCATAGGGCTGTATAGGGACTACTGTTGACCAGGGCCCATAGGGCTGTATAGGGGACTACTGTTGACCAGGGCCCATAGGGCTGTATAGGGCACTACTGTTGAGCAGGGCCCATAGGGCTGTATAGGGCACCAGGGCCCATAGGGCTGTATAGGGCACTACTGTTGACCAGGGCCCATAGGGCTGTATAGGGCACTACTGTTGACCAGGGCCCATAGGGCACTACTGTTGACCAGAGCCCATAGGGCTGTATAGGGCACTACTGTTGACCAGGGCCCATAGGGCTGTATAGGGCACTACTGTTGACCAGGGCCCATAGGGCTGTATAGGGCACTACTGTTGACCAGGGCCCATAGGGCTGTATAGGGCACTACTGTTGACCAGGGCCCATAGGGCTGTATAGGGCACTACTGTTGACCAGGGCCCATAGGGCTGTATAGGGCACTACTGTTGACCAGGGCCCATAGGGCTGTATAGGGCACTACTGTTGACCAGGGCCCATAGGGCTGTATAGGGGACTACTGTTGACCAGGGGCCCATAGGGCACTACTGTTGACCAGGGCCCATAGGGCTGTATAGGGCACTACTGTTGACCAGGGCCCATAGGGCTGTATAGAGGACTACTGTTGACCAGGGCCCATAGGGCTGTATAGGGGACTACTGTTGACCAGGGCCCATAGGGCTGTATAGGGGACTACTGTTGACCAGGGCCCATAGGGCTGTATAGGGACTACTGTTGACCAGGGCCCATAGGGCACTACTGTTGACCAGGGCCCATAGGGCTGTATAGGGCACTACTGTTGACCAGGGCCCATAGGGCTGTATAGGGCACTACTGTTGACCAGGGCCCATAGGGCTGTATAGGGCACTACTGTTGACCAGATCCCATAGGGCTGTATAGGGCACAAGCAGTGTGCACGAACCCGCCCACCTGAGGAGCTGTCTTTGTCAGACATCTACTTCCTGTGTTCGAGGGGGGTTGCCAAAACATCTACTTCCTGTGTTTGAGGGGGGTGCCAAAAACATCTACTTCCTGTGTATGAGGGGGGGTGCCAAAAACATCCACTTCCTGTGTTTGAGGGGGGGTGCCAAAAACATCTACTTCCTGTGTATGAGGGGGGGATGCCAAAAACATCTACTTCCTGTGTATGAGGGGGGGGTGCCAAAAACATCTACTTCCTGTGTTTGAGGGGGTGCCAAAAACATCTACTTCCTGTGTTTGAGGGGGGCAAAAACATCCACTTCCTGTGTTTGAGGGGGGATGCCGAAAACATCTACTTCCTGTGTATGAGGGGGGATGCCAAAAACATCTACTTCCTGTGTTTGAGGGGGGGTGCCAAAAACATCTACTTCCTGTGTATGAGGGGGGGTGCCAAATAAAATAATAATAATAATATAATATAATAATAATATAATATAATATAATAATAATAATAATAAAACAAAAACATCCACTTCCTGTGTTTGAGGGGGATGCCAAAACATCTACTTCCTGTGTTTGAGGGGGGTGGCAAAAACATCTACTTCCTGTGTTTGAGGGGGGGGATGCAAAAACATCTACTTCCTGTGTTTGAGGGGCAGGGGGGCAAAAACATCTACTTCCTGTGTATGAGGGGGTGGTGCCAAAAACATCTACTTCCTGTGTTTGAGGGGGGATGCCAGAAACATCAACTTCCTGTGTTTGAGGTGGGGGGGGCCAAAAACATCTACTTCCTGTGTATGAGGGGGGTGCAAAAACATCTACTTCCTGTGTTTGAGGGGGATGCCAAAAACATCTACTTCCTGTGTTTGAGGGGGGTGCCAAAAACATCTACTTGCTGTGTTTGAGGGGTGGGGGGTGCCAAAAACATCTACTTCCTGTGTTTGAGGGGGGATGCCAAAAACATCTACTTCCTGTGTTTGAGGGGGGTGTAAAAACATCTACTTGCTGTGTTTGAGGGGGGATGCCAAAACATCTACTTGCTGTGTTTGAGGGGGAGATGCCAAAAATATCTACTTCCTGTGTTTGAGGGGAAGGGGATGCCAAAAACATCTACTTCCTGTGTTTGAGGGAAGGGGATGCCAAAACATCTACTTCCTGTGTTTGAGTGGGGTGCCAAAAACATCTACTTCCTGTGTTTGAGGGGGGGGATGCCAAAAACATCTACTTCCTGTGTTTGAGGGGATGCCAAAAACATCTACTTCCTGTGTTTGAGTGGGGGGTGCCAAAAACATCTACTTCCTGTGTTTGAGGGGAGGGGGATGCAAAAACATCTACTTCCTGTGTTTGAGGGGGTGTGCAATGACTGAAGGGATTAGATTGAACCAACTGATAATAGGTGAACTACGTGCTGTCTGGAGCAGCTTCATGGTCCACATCACCTGTATGGCTTCACAAGGACTTGGTGCTCAGCTGAGGAGGAGATGTTGATCCAAAGCATCACCTGTATGGCTTATTTACTGTTTATTGGTAGATGGGTTGATTGCTGGAGTTTTGACTGTAATGTCCACATCACCCTGTCTGACTGCCTGTCTCTCTGTGTCTGTCTCTGTGTCTGTCTCTCTGTGTCTGTCTCTCTGTGTCTGTCTCTCTGTGTCTGTCTCAGCTCTGATTTTCTGTCTGTACGTGTCTGTCTCTTCTCTGTCCCCGTGCTCTCTGTCCCTCCCCTCTTTCCCTCTGTCTCACTGCCCCTGTCTCTCTGTCTCTCTGTGTCTGTCTCTCTCTCTCTGGTCCACATCACCTGTCCCCCTCTCTCTGTCTCTCTGTCTGTCTCTCTCTCTCTCTCTGCCCCCTCAGCTTCTGTCTCATCACCTGTCTGTCTCACTCTCTCTCTGGACTACGTGCTGTCTGTCTCTCTGTCTGTCTCTCTCTCTCTGTCCCATCACTCTGTCCCCTCCCCTCTTTCCCTCTGTCTCTCTGCCCCCTCTCTCTGTCTCTGTGTCTGGTCCCCATCTCTGTATCTCTCTCTGTCTCTCTGTCTGTCTCTGTCTGTCTCAGCTTCTGTGTCTGTCTCATCTGTGTCTGTCTCTCTGTGTCTGTCTGGAGTGTCAGCTCTCTGGTCCACATCACTCTCTGGCTCTCTCTGGACTCGTGCTGTCTGGAGCAGCTTCATGGTCCACATCACCTGTATGGCTTCACAAGGACTACGTGCTGTCTGGAGCAGCTTCTCTGGTCCACATCACCTGTCTCTCTTCACAAGGACTCTGCTGTCTGGAGCTTCTCTCAGCTTCATGGTCCACATCACCTGTATGGCTTCTCTGCCCCTCTCTGTCTCTCTGTCTGGAGCAGCTTCTCTCTCTCCACATCACCTGTCTGGCTCTCTCTCTGTCTCTCTGTCTGGAGCTTCTGGTCCACTCACCTGTATGGCTTCACAAGGACTACGTGCTGTCTGTAGCAGCTTCTGGTCTCTCTCACCTGTCTGGCTTCTGCAAGGACTTGCTGTCTGCCTCTCTCTGCCTCTCTCTGCCTCTCTCTCTCTCTCTCTGCCTCTCTGTCTCTGCCTCTCTGTCTCTCTGCCTCTCTGCCACTCTGCCTCTCTCTGCTGTCTGTCTCTCTGTTGCTCTGCCTCTGCCTTGCTCTGCCTGTCTCTGACTGCCTTCTCTGCTCTGCCTCTGTCTGCCTCTGCTTCTGTTGCTCTGTCTCCTCTCTGCCTCTGCCTCTCTCTCTGCCTCTGCTCTCTCTGTGTCTGT
>NW_026290856.1:145000-162500 GCF_023373465.1 Oncorhynchus keta | reverse complement strand
TGGAGGGAACTAAATATATATACACTATCAGTCTCTGGAGGGAACTATATATATATATACACTATCAGTCTCTGGAGGGAACTAAATATACACTATCAGTCTCTGGAGGGAACTAAATATACACACTATCAGTCTCTGGAGGGAACTAAATATACACTATCAGTCTCTGGAGGGAACTATATACACACTATCAGTCTCTGGAGGGAACTAAATATACACACTATCAGTCTCTGGAGGGAACTAAATATACACACTATCAGTCTCTGGAGGGAACTAAATATACACACTATCAGTCTCTGGAGGGAACTAAATAATATACACACTATCAGTCTCTGGAGGGAACTAAATATACACACTATCAGTCTCTGGAGGGAACTAAATATACACACTATCAGTCTCTGGAGGGAACTAAATATACACACTATCAGTCTCTGGAGGGAACTAAATATACACTATCAGTCTCTGGAGGGAACTAAATATACACACTATCAGTCTCTGGAGGGAACTAAATATATACACTATCAGTCTCTGGAGGGAACTATATACACACTATCAGTCTCTGGAGGGAACTAAATATACACACTATCAGTCTCTGGAGGGAACTAAATATATACACACTATCAGTCTCTGGAGGGAACTAAATATATACACACTATCAGTCTCTGGAGGGAACTAAATATACACTATCAGTCTCTGGAGGGAACTAAATATACACTATCAGTCTCTGGAGGGAACTAAATATACACACACTATCAGTCTCTGGAGGGAACTAAATATATACACTATCAGTCTCTGGAGGGAACTAAATATATACACTATCAGTCTCTGGAGGGAACTAAATATACACACTATCAGTCTCTGGAGGGAACTAAATATATACACTATCAGTCTCTGGAGGGAACTAAATATACACACTATCAGTCTCTGGAGGGAACTAAATATACACACTATCAGTCTCTGGAGGGAACTAAATATATATACACACTATCAGTCTCTGGAGGGAACTAAATATACACACTATCAGTCTCTGGAGGGAACTAAATATATACACTATCAGTCTCTGGAGGGAACTAAATATACACACTATCAGTCTCTGGAGGGAACTAAATATACACACTATCAGTCTCTGGAGGGAACTAAATATACACACTATCAGTCTCTGGAGGGAACTAAATATACACTATCAGTCTCTGGAGGGAACTAAATATACACACTATCAGTCTCTGGAGGGAACTAAATATATACACTATCAGTCTCTGGAGGGAACTAAATATATACACACACTATCAGTCTCTGGAGGGAACTATATATATACATACACTATCAGTCTCTGGAGGGAACTATATATATACACTATCAGTCTCTGGAGGGAACTAAATATATACACTATCAGTCTCTGGAGGGAACTAAATATATATACACTATCAGTCTCTGGAGGGAACTAAATATACACACTATCAGTCTCTGGAGGGAACTAAATATACACACTATCAGTCTCTGGAGGGAACTAAATATATATACACTATCAGTCTCTGGAGGGAACTATATATATACACTATCAGTCTCTGGAGGGAACTAAATATACACACTATCAGTCTCTGGAGGGAACTAAATATACACACTATCAGTCTCTGGAGGGAACTAAATATACACACTATCAGTCTCTGGAGGGAACTAAATATACACACACTATCAGTCTCTGGAGGGAACTAAATATACACACTATCAGTCTCTGGAGGGAACTAAATATACACACTATCAGTCTCTGGAGGGAACTAAATATACACACACTATCAGTCTCTGGAGGGAACTAAATATATACACTATCAGTCTCTGGAGGGAACTAAATATACACACTATCAGTCTCTGGAGGGAACTATATATACACACTATCAGTCTCTGGAGGGAACTAAATATATACACTATCAGTCTCTGGAGGGAACTAAATATACACACTATCAGTCTCTGGAGGGAACTAAATATATACACTATCAGTCTCTGGAGGGAACTAAATATACACACTATCAGTCTCTGGAGGGAACTAAATATACACACACTATCAGTCTCTGGAGGGAACTAAATATATACACTATCAGTCTCTGGAGGGAACTAAATATATACACTATCAGTCTCTGGAGGGAACTAAATATACACACACTATCAGTCTCTGGAGGGAACTAAATATATACACTATCAGTCTCTGGAGGGAACTAAATATACACACACTATCAGTCTCTGGAGGGAACTAAATATACACACTATCAGTCTCTGGAGGCACACACTATCTCTGGAAACTAAATATACACACTATCAGTCTCTGGAGGGAACTAAATATATATACACACTATCAGTCTCTGGAGGGAACTAAATATACACACTATCAGTCTCTGGAGGGAACTAAATATATACACTATCAGTCTCTGGAGGGAACTAAATATACACACTATCAGTCTCTGGAGGGAACTAAATATACACACTATCAGTCTCTGGAGGGAACTAAATATACACACTATCAGTCTCTGGAGGGAACTAAATATACACTATCAGTCTCTGGAGGGAACTAAATAGACACACTATCAGTCTCTGGAGGGAACTATATACACACTATCAGTCTCTGGAGGGAACTAAATATATACACTATCAGTCTCTGGAGGGAACTAAATATATACACTATCAGTCTCTGGAGGGAACTAAATATATACACTATCAGTCTCTGGAGGGAACTAAATATACACACTATCAGTCTCTGGAGGGAACTAAATATATACACTATCAGTCTCTGGAGGGAACTAAATATATACACTATCAGTCTCTGGAGGGAACTATATATACACACTATCAGTCTCTGGAGGAACTAAATATACACACTATCAGTCTCTGGAGGGAACTAAATATACACACTATCAGTCTCTGGAGGGAACTAAATATATACACACTATCAGTCTCTGGAGGGAACTAAATATATACACACTATCAGTCTCTGGAGGGAACTAAATATACACACTATCAGTCTCTGGAGGGAACTAAATATACACACACTATCAGTCTCTGGAGGGAACTAAATATATACACTATCAGTCTCTGGAGGGAACTAAATATACACACTATCAGTCTCTGGAGGGAACTATATACACACTATCAGTCTCTGGAGGGAACTAAATATATACACTATCAGTCTCTGGAGGGAACTAAATATACACACTATCAGTCTCTGGAGGGAACTAAATATACACACTATCAGTCTCTGGAGGGAACTAAATATACACACACTATCAGTCTCTGGAGGGAACTAAATATACACACTATCAGTCTCTGGAGGGAACTAAATATACACACTATCAGTCTCTGGAGGGAACTAAATATACACACACTATCAGTCTCTGGAGGGAACTAAATATACACACACTATCAGTCTCTGGAGGGAACTAAATATACACACTATCAGTCTCTGGAGGGAACTAAATATACACACACTATCAGTCTCTGGAGGGAACTATATATACACTATCAGTCTCTGGAGGGAACTAAATATACACACTATCAGTCTCTGGAGGGAACTAAATATACACACTATCAGTCTCTGGAGGGAACTAAATATACACACTATCAGTCTCTGGAGGGAACTATATACACACTATCAGTCTCTGGAGGGAACTAAATATATACACACACTATCAGTCTCTGGAGGAACTAAATATATACACACTATCAGTCTCTGGAGGGAACTAAATATACACACTATCAGTCTCTGGAGGGAACTAAATATATACACTATCAGTCTCTGGAGGGAACTAAATATATACACTATCAGTCTCTGGAGGGAACTAAATATATACATACACTATCAGTCTCTGGAGGGAACTATATATATACACACTATCAGTCTCTGGAGGGAACTAAATATATATACACTATCAGTCTCTGGAGGGAACTAAATATATATACACTATCAGTCTCTGGAGGGAACTAAATATACACACTATCAGTCTCTGGAGGGAACTAAATATATATACACTATCAGTCTCTGGAGGGAACTATATATATACACTATCAGTCTCTGGAGGGAACTAAATATATATACACTATCAGTCTCTGGAGGGAACTAAATATATATACACTATCAGTCTCTGGAGGGAACTAAATATATATACACTATCAGTCTCTGGAGGGAACTAAATATATACACACACTATCAGTCTCTGGAGGGAACTATATATATACACTATCAGTCTCTGGAGGGAACTAAATATATACACACTATCAGTCTCTGGAGGGAACTAAATATACACTATCAGTCTCTGGAGGGAACTAAATATACACACTATCAGTCTCTGGAGGGAACTAAATATACACACTATCAGTCTCTGGAGGGAACTAAATATACACTATCAGTCTCTGGAGGGAACTAAATATACACACTATCAGTCTCTGGAGGGAACTAAATATACACACACTATCAGTCTCTGGAGGGAACTAAATATACACACTATCAGTCTCTGGAGGGAACTAAATATACACACTATCAGTCTCTGGAGGGAACTAAATATACACACTATCAGTCTCTGGAGGGAACTAAATATACACTATCAGTCTCTGGAGGGAACTAAATATACACACACTATCAGTCTCTGGAGGGAACTAAATATACACACTATCAGTCTCTGGAGGGAACTAAATATACACACTATCAGTCTCTGGAGGGAACTAAATATACACTATCAGTCTCTGGAGGGAACTAAATATACACACACTATCAGTCTCTGGAGGGAACTAAATATACACACTATCAGTCTCTGGAGGGAACTAAATATACACACTATCAGTCTCTGGAGGGAACTAAATATACACACACTATCAGTCTCTGGAGGGAACTAAATATACACACTATCAGTCTCTGGAGGGAACTAAATATACACTATCAGTCTCTGGAGGGAACTAAATATACACACTATCAGTCTCTGGAGGAACTAAATATACACACTATCAGTCTCTGGAGGGAACTAAATATACACACTATCAGTCTCTGGAGGGAACTAAATATACACACACTATCAGTCTCTGGAGGGAACTAAATATATACACACTATCAGTCTCTGGAGGGAACTAAATATACACACACTATCAGTCTCTGGAGGGAACTAAATATACACACTATCAGTCTCTGGAGGGAACTAAATATACACACACTATCAGTCTCTGGAGGGAACTAAATATACACACTATCAGTCTCTGGAGGGAACTAAATATACACACTATCAGTCTCTGGAGGGAACTAAATATACACACACTATCAGTCTCTGGAGGGAACTAAATATACACACTATCAGTCTCTGGAGGGAACTAAATATACACTATCAGTCTCTGGAGGGAACTAAATATACACTATCAGTCAGTCTCTGGAGGGAACTAAATATAATCAGTCTCTGGAGGGAACTAAATATACACACACTATCAGTCTCTGGAGGGAACTAAATATACACTACTATCAGTCTCTGGAGGGAACTAAATATACACACTATCAGTCTCTGGAGGGAACTAAATATACACACTATCAGTCTCTGGAGGGAACTAAATATACACTATCAGTCTCTGGAGGGAACTAAATATACACACTATCAGTCTCTGGAGGGAACTAAATATACACTATCAGTCTCTGGAGGGAACTAAATATACACACACTATCAGTCTCTGGAGGGAACTAAATACACTATCAGTCTCTGGAGGAACTAAATATATACTATCAGTCTCTGGAGGGAACTAAATATATACACTATCAGTCTCTGGAGGGAACTAAATATACACACTATCAGTCTCTGGAGGGAACTAAATATAGTCTCTGGACACACTATCAGTCTCTGGAGGGAACTAAATATACACACTATCAGTCTCTGGAGGGAACTAAATATATACACTATCAGTCTCTGGAGGGAACTAAATATACACACTATCAGTCTCTGGAGGGAACTAAATATACACACTATCAGTCTCTGGAGGGAACTAAATATATACACTATCAGTCTCTGGAGGGAACTAAATATATACACTATCAGTCTCTGGAGGGAACTAAATATACACACACTATCAGTCTCTGGAGGGAACTAAATATATACACTATCAGTCTCTGGAGGGAACTAAATATATACACTATCAGTCTCTGGAGGAACTAAATATACACACTATCAGTCTCTGGAGGGAACTAAATATACACACTATCAGTCTCTGGAGGGAACTAAATATACACACTATCAGTCTCTGGAGGGAACTAAATATACACACTATCAGTCTCTGGAGGGAACTAAATACACACTATCAGTCTCTGGAGGGAACTAAATATACACACTATCAGTCTCTGGAGGAACTAAATATACACACTATCAGTCTCTGGAGGGAACTAAATATACACTATCAGTCTCTGGAGGGAACTAAATATACACACTATCAGTCTCTGGAGGGAACTAAATATATACACACTATCAGTCTCTGGAGGGAACTAAATATACACTATCAGTCTCTGGAGGGAACTAAATATACACTATCAGTCTCTGGAGGGAACTAAATATACACACTATCAGTCTCTGGAGGGAACTAAATATACACACTATCAGTCTCTGGAGGGAACTAAATATATACACTATCAGTCTCTGGAGGGAACTAAATATATACACTATCAGTCTCTGGAGGGAACTAAATATACACACTATCAGTCTCTGGAGGGAACTAAATATACACACTATCAGTCTCTGGAGGGAACTAAATATACACACTATCAGTCTCTGGAGGGAACTAAATATATACACTATCAGTCTCTGGAGGGAACTAAATATACACTATCAGTCTCTGGAGGGAACTAAATATACACACTATCAGTCTCTGGAGGGAACTAAATATACACACTATCAGTCTCTGGAGGGAACTAAATATACACACTATCAGTCTCTGGAGGGAACTAAATATACACACTATCAGTCTCTGGAGGGAACTAAATATACACACTATCAGTCTCTGGAGGGAACTAAATATACACACTATCAGTCTCTGGAGGGAACTAAATATACACACTATCAGTCTCTGGAGGAACTAAATATACACACTATCAGTCTCTGGAGGGAACTAAATATATACACTATCAGTCTCTGGAGGGAACTAAATATACACACTATCAGTCTCTGGAGGGAACTAAATATACACACTATCAGTCTCTGGAGGGAACTAAATATACACACTATCAGTCTCTGGAGGAACTAAATACACACTATCAGTCTCTGGAGGGAACTAAATATATACACACTATCAGTCTCTGGAGGGAACTAAATATATACACACACTATCAGTCTCTGGAGGGAACTAAATATACACACTATCAGTCTCTGGAGGAACTAAATATACACACTATCAGTCTCTGGAGGGAACTAAATATATACACTATCAGTCTCTGGAGGGAACTAAATATACACACACTATCAGTCTCTGGAGGGAACTAAATATATACACTATCAGTCTCTGGAGGAACTAAATATACACACTATCAGTCTCTGGAGGGAACTAAATATACACACACTATCAGTCTCTGGAGGAACTAAATATACACTATCAGTCTCTGGAGGGAACTAAATATACACACTATCAGTCTCTGGAGGGAACTAAATATATACACTATCAGTCTCTGGAGGGAACTAAATATACACACTATCAGTCTCTGGAGGGAACTAAATATATACACTATCAGTCTCTGGAGGGAACTAAATATATATACACTATCAGTCTCTGGAGGGAACTAAATATACACACTATCAGTCTCTGGAGGGAACTAAATATATACACTATCAGTCTCTGGAGGGAACTAAATATACACACACTATCAGTCTCTGGAGGAACTAAATATACACACACTATCAGTCTCTGGAGGGAACTAAATATACACACACTATCAGTCTCTGGAGGAACTAAATATACACACACTATCAGTCTCTGGAGGGAACTAAATATACACACACTATCAGTCTCTGGAGGGAACTAAATATACACTATCAGTCTCTGGAGGGAACTAAATATACACTATCAGTCTCTGGAGGGAACTAAATATACACACTATCAGTCTCTGGAGGGAACTAAATATACACACACTATCAGTCTCTGGAGGGAACTAAATATACACTATCAGTCTCTGGAGGGAACTAAATATACACACACTATCAGTCTCTGGAGGGAACTAAATATACACTATCAGTCTCTGGAGGGAACTAAATATACACACTATCAGTCTCTGGAGGGAACTAAATATACACACACTATCAGTCTCTGGAGGGAACTAAATATACACACACTATCAGTCTCTGGAGGGAACTAAATATACACACACTATCAGTCTCTGGAGGGAACTAAATATACACACTATCAGTCTCTGGAGGGAACTAAATATACACACTATCAGTCTCTGGAGGGAACTAAATATACACACTATCAGTCTCTGGAGGGAACTAAATATACACACACACTATCAGTCTCTGGAGGAACTAAATATACACACACTATCAGTCTCTGGAGGGAACTAAATATACACACACTATCAGTCTCTGGAGGGAACTAAATATACACACACTATCAGTCTCTGGAGGGAACTAAATATACACACTATCAGTCTCTGGAGGGAACTATATACACACTATCAGTCTCTGGAGGGAACTAAATATACACACACTATCAGTCTCTGGAGGGAACTAAATATACACACTATCAGTCTCTGGAGGGAACTAAATATACACTATCAGTCTCTGGAGGGAACTAAATATACACACACTATCAGTCTCTGGAGGGAACTAAATATACACACTATCAGTCTCTGGAGGGAACTAAATATACACACACTATCAGTCTCTGGAGGGAACTAAATATACACACACTATCAGTCTCTGGAGGGAACTAAATATATACACTATCAGTCTCTGGAGGGAACTAAATATACACATACACTCTGGAGGGAACACTATCAGTCTCTGGAGGGAACTATATACACACTATCAGTCTCTGGAGGGAACTAAATATACACACTATCAGTCTCTGGAGGGAACTAAATATACACACACTATCAGTCTCTGGAGGAACTAAATATACACACTATCAGTCTCTGGAGGGAACTAAATATACACACACTATCAGTCTCTGGAGGGAACTAAATATACACACACTATCAGTCTCTGGAGGGAACTAAATATATACACTATCAGTCTCTGGAGGGAACTAAATATACACACTATCAGTCTCTGGAGGGAACTAAATATACACACTATCAGTCTCTGGAGGGAACTAAATATATACACTATCAGTCTCTGGAGGAACTAAATATACACACTATCAGTCTCTGGAGGGAACTAAATATACACACTATCAGTCTCTGGAGGGAACTAAATATACACACTATCAGTCTCTGGAGGGAACTAAATATACACACACTATCAGTCTCTGGAGGGAACTAAATATACACACACTATCAGTCTCTGGAGGGAACTAAATATACACACTATCAGTCTCTGGAGGGAACTAAATATACACACTATCAGTCTCTGGAGGGAACTAAATATACACACTATCAGTCTCTGGAGGAACTAAATATACACACTATCAGTCTCTGGAGGGAACTAAATATACACACTATCAGTCTCTGGAGGGAACTATATACACACTATCAGTCTCTGGAGGGAACTAAATATACACACTATCAGTCTCTGGAGGGAACTAAATATACACACTATCAGTCTCTGGAGGGAACTAAATATATACACACTATCAGTCTCTGGAGGGAACTAAATATACACTATCAGTCTCTGGAGGGAACTAAATATACACACTATCAGTCTCTGGAGGGAACTAAATATACACACTATCAGTCTCTGGAGGAACTAAATATATACACTATCAGTCTCTGGAGGGAACTAAATATATACACTATCAGTCTCTGGAGGGAACTAAATATATACACTATCAGTCTCTGGAGGGAACTAAATATACACACACTATCAGTCTCTGGAGGGAAATAAATATATACACTATCAGTCTCTGGAGGGAAATAAATATATACACTATCAGTCTCTGGAGGGAACTAAATATATACACTATCAGTCTCTGGAGGGAACTAAATATATACACTATCAGTCTCTGGAGGGAACTAAATATACACACTATCAGTCTCTGGAGGGAACTAAATATATACACACTATCAGTCTCTGGAGGGAACTAAATATACACACTATCAGTCTCTGGAGGGAACTAAATATACACACTATCAGTCTCTGGAGGGAACTAAATATACACTATCAGTCTCTGGAGGGGAACTAAATATACACTATCAGTCTCTGGAGGGAACTAAATATACACACACTATCAGTCTCTGGAGGGAACTAAATATACACACACTATCAGTCTCTGGAGGGAACTAAATATACACTATCAGTCTCTGGAGGGAACTAAATATACACACTATCAGTCTCTGGAGGAACTAAATATACACTATCAGTCTCTGGAGGGAACTAAATATACACACTATCAGTCTCTGGAGGGAACTAAATATACACACTATCAGTCTCTGGAGGGAACTAAATATACACACTATCAGTCTCTGGAGGGAACTAAATATACACACTATCAGTCTCTGGAGGGAACTAAATATACACACTATCAGTCTCTGGAGGGAACTAAATACACACACTATCAGTCTCTGGAGGGAACTAAATATACACTATCAGTCTCTGGAGGGAACTAAATATACACACTATCAGTCTCTGGAGGGAACTAAATATACACACTATCAGTCTCTGGAGGGAACTAAATATACACTATCAGTCTCTGGAGGGAACTAAATATACACACTATCAGTCTCTGGAGGGAACTAAATATACACTATCAGTCTCTGGAGGGAACTAAATATACACACACTATCAGTCTCTGGAGGGAACTAAATATACACACTATCAGTCTCTGGAGGGAACTAAATATACACACTATCAGTCTCTGGAGGGAACTAAATATACACACTATCAGTCTCTGGAGGGAACTAAATATACACACTATCAGTCTCTGGAGGGAACTAAATATATACACTATCAGTCTCTGGAGGGAACTAAATATACACACTATCAGTCTCTGGAGGGAACTAAATATACACTATCAGTCTCTGGAGGGAACTAAATATACACACTATCAGTCTCTGGAGGGAACTAAATATACACACACTATCAGTCTCTGGAGGGAACTAAATATACACACACTATCAGTCTCTGGAGGGAACTAAATATACACACACTATCAGTCTCTGGAGGGAACTAAATATACACACTATCAGTCTCTGGAGGGAACTAAATATACACACTATCAGTCTCTGGAGGGAACTAAATATACACACTATCAGTCTCTGGAGGGAACTAAATATACACACACTATCAGTCTCTGGAGGGAACTAAATATACACACTATCAGTCTCTGGAGGGAACTAAATATACACACTATCAGTCTCTGGAGGGAACTAAATATACACACTATCAGTCTCTGGAGGGAACTAAATATACACACACTATCAGTCTCTGGAGGGAACTAAATATACACACTATCAGTCTCTGGAGGGAACTAAATACACACTATCAGTCTCTGGAGGGAACTAAATATACACACACTATCAGTCTCTGGAGGGAACTAAATATACACACACTATCAGTCTCTGGAGGGAACTAAATATATACACTATCAGTCTCTGGAGGAACTATATACACTATCAGTCTCTGGAGGGAACTAAATATACACACTATCAGTCTCTGGAGGGAACTAAATATACACACTATCAGTCTCTGGAGGGAACTAAATATACACACTATCAGTCTCTGGAGGGAACTAAATATACACACTATCAGTCTCTGGAGGAACTAAATATACACACTATCAGTCTCTGGAGGGAACTAAATATACACACTATCAGTCTCTGGAGGGAACTAAATATACACTATCAGTCTCTGGAGGGAACTAAATATACACACTATCAGTCTCTGGAGGGAACTAAATATACACTATCAGTCTCTGGAGGGAACTAAATATACACACACTATCAGTCTCTGGAGGGAACTAAATATACACACACTATCAGTCTCTGGAGGGAACTAAATATACACACTATCAGTCTCTGGAGGGAACTAAATATACACTATCAGTCTCTGGAGGGAACTAAATATACACTATCAGTCTCTGGAGGGAACTAAATATACACACTATCAGTCTCTGGAGGGAACTAAATATACACACACTATCAGTCTCTGGAGGGAACTAAATATATACACTATCAGTCTCTGGAGGGAACTAAATATATACACTATCAGTCTCTGGAGGGAACTAAATATACACTATCAGTCTCTGGAGGGAACTAAATATACACTATCAGTCTCTGGAGGGAACTAAATATACACTATCAGTCTCTGGAGGGAACTAAATATACACACTATCAGTCTCTGGAGGGAACTAAATATACACACTATCAGTCTCTGGAGGGAACTAAATATACACACTATCAGTCTCTGGAGGGAACTAAATATACACACACTATCAGTCTCTGGAGGAACTAAATATACACACTATCAGTCTCTGGAGGGAACTAAATATACACACTATCAGTCTCTGGAGGGAACTAAATATACACACTATCAGTCTCTGGAGGGAACTAAATATACACACACTATCAGTCTCTGGAGGGAACTAAATATATACACTATCAGTCTCTGGAGGGAACTAAATATACACACTATCAGTCTCTGGAGGGAACTAAATATACACACTATCAGTCTCTGGAGGGAACTAAATATACACACACTATCAGTCTCTGGAGGGAACTAAATATACACACACTATCAGTCTCTGGAGGGAACTAAATATACACACACTATCAGTCTCTGGAGGGAACTAAATATACACTATCAGTCTCTGGAGGGAACTAAATATACACTATCAGTCTCTGGAGGGAACTAAATATACACACTATCAGTCTCTGGAGGGAACTAAATATACACACACTATCAGTCTCTGGAGGGAACTAAATATACACACACTATCAGTCTCTGGAGGGAACTAAATATACACTATCAGTCTCTGGAGGGAACTAAATATACACACTATCAGTCTCTGGAGGGAACTAAATATACACACACTATCAGTCTCTGGAGGGAACTAAATATACACACACTATCAGTCTCTGGAGGGAACTAAATATACACACTATCAGTCTCTGGAGGGAACTAAATATACACTATCAGTCTCTGGAGGGAACTAAATATACACTATCAGTCTCTGGAGGGAACTAAATATACACACACTATCAGTCTCTGGAGGGAACTAAATATACACACACTATCAGTCTCTGGAGGAACTAAATATACACACTATCAGTCTCTGGAGGGAACTAAATATACACTATCAGTCTCTGTAGGGAACTAAATATACACACTATCAGTCTCTGGAGGGAACTAAATATATACACTATCAGTCTCTGGAGGGAACTAAATATACACACTATCAGTCTCTGGAGGGAACTAAATATACACACTATCAGTCTCTGGAGGGAACTAAATATACACTATCAGTCTCTGGAGGAACTAAATATACACACACTATCAGTCTCTGGAGGGAACTAAATATACACACACTATCAGTCTCTGGAGGGAACTAAATATACACACTATCAGTCTCTGGAGGGAACTAAATATACACACACTATCAGTCTCTGGAGGGAACTAAATATATACACTATCAGTCTCTGGAGGGAACTAAATATACACACTATCAGTCTCTGGAGGGAACTATATACACACTATCAGTCTCTGGAGGGAACTAAATATATACACTATCAGTCTCTGGAGGGAACTAAATATACACACTATCAGTCTCTGGAGGGAACTAAATATACACACTATCAGTCTCTGGAGGGAACTAAATATACACACTATCAGTCTCTGGAGGGAACTAAATATACACACACTATCAGTCTCTGGAGGGAACTAAATATACACACACTATCAGTCTCTGGAGGGAACTAAATATACACACTATCAGTCTCTGGAGGGAACTAAATATACACACTATCAGTCTCTGGAGGGAACTAAATATACACACACTATCAGTCTCTGGAGGGAACTAAATATATACACTATCAGTCTCTGGAGGGAACTAAATATACACACTATCAGTCTCTGGAGGGAACTAAATATACACACTATCAGTCTCTGGAGGGAACTAAATATACACACTATCAGTCTCTGGAGGGAACTATATACACACTATCAGTCTCTGGAGGGAACTAAATATACACACACTATCAGACTCTGGAGGGAACTAAATATACACTATCAGTCTCTGGAGGGAACTAAATATACACACACACTATCAGTCTCTGGAGGGAACTAAATATACACACTATCAGTCTCTGGAGGGAACTAAATATACACACTATCAGTCTCTGGAGGGAACTAAATATATACACTATCAGTCTCTGGAGGGAACTAAATATATACACTATCAGTCTCTGGAGGAACTAAATATATACACTATCAGTCTCTGGAGGGAACTAAATATATACACACTATCAGTCTCTGGAGGGAACTAAATATATACACTATCAGTCTCTGGAGGGAACTAAATATATACACTATCAGTCTCTGGAGGGAACTAAATATATACACTATCAGTCTCTGGAGGGAACTAAATATATACACTATCAGTCTCTGGAGGGAACTAAATATATACACTATCAGTCTCTGGAGGGAACTAAATATACACACTATCAGTCTCTGGAGGAACTAAATATACACACTATCAGTCTCTGGAGGAACTAAATATACACACACTATCAGTCTCTGGAGGGAACTAAATATATACACTATCAGTCTCTGGAGGGAACTAAATATACACACTATCAGTCTCTGGAGGGAACTAAATATACACACTATCAGTCTCTGGAGGGAACTAAATATACACACTATCAGTCTCTGGAGGGAACTAAATATACACACACTATCAGTCTCTGGAGGGAACTAAATATATACACACTATCAGTCTCTGGAGGAACTAAATATACACACTATCAGTCTCTGGAGGGAACTAAATATATACACTATCAGTCTCTGGAGGGAACTAAATATACACACTATCAGTCTCTGGAGGGAACTAAATATATACACTATCAGTCTCTGGAGGGAACTAAATATACACACTATCAGTCTCTGGAGGGAACTAAATATACACACTATCAGTCTCTGGAGGGAACTAAATATACACTATCAGTCTCTGGAGGGAACTAAATATACACACTATCAGTCTCTGGAGGGAACTAAATATACACACACTATCAGTCTCTGGAGGGAACTAAATATACACACTATCAGTCTCTGGAGGGAACTAAATATACACACTATCAGTCTCTGGAGGGAACTAAATATACACATACACTATCAGTCTCTGGAGGGAACTAAATATATATACACTATCAGTCTCTGGAGGGAACTAAATATATATACACTATCAGTCTCTGGAGGGAACTAAATATATATACACTATCAGTCTCTGGAGGGAACTAAATATATACACTATCAGTCTCTGGAGGGAACTATATATATACACTATCAGTCTCTGGAGGGAACTAAATATATACACACTATCAGTCTCTGGAGGGAACTAAATATATATACACACTATCAGTCTCTGGAGGGAACTAAATATATATACACACTATCAGTCTCTGGAGGGAACTAAATATATACACACTATCAGTCTCTGGAGGGAACTAAATATACACACACTATCAGTCTCTGGAGGGAACTAAATATATACACTATCAGTCTCTGGAGGGAACTAAATATATACACACTATCAGTCTCTGGAGGGAACTAAATATACACACTATCAGTCTCTGGAGGGAACTAAATATATACACTATCAGTCTCTGGAGGGAACTAAATATATACACTACTATCAGTCTCTGGAGGGAACTAAATATACACACTATCAGTCTCTGGAGGGAACTAAATATACACACACTATCAGTCTCTGGAGGGAACTATATATATATACACACTATCAGTCTCTGGAGGGAACTAAATATATACACACTATCAGTCTCTGGAGGGAACTAAATATATACACTATCAGTCTCTGGAGGGAACTAAATATATATACACACTATCAGTCTCTGGAGGGAACTAAATATATACACACACTATCAGTCTCTGGAGGGAACTAAATATATATACACACTATCAGTCTCTGGAGGGAACTAAATATATACACACTATCAGTCTCTGGAGGGAACTAAATATACACACTATCAGTCTCTGGAGGGAACTAAATATACACTAAATATCACTATCAGTCTCTGGAGGGAACTAAATATACACACTATCAGTCTCTGGAGGGAACTAAATATACACACTATCAGTCTCTGGAGGGAACTAAATATATACACACTATCAGTCTCTGGAGGGAACTAAATATATATACACTATCAGTCTCTGGAGGGAACTAAATATACACACTATCAGTCTCTGGAGGGAACTAAATATACACACACTATCAGTCTCTGGAGGGAACTAAATATACACACTATCAGTCTCTGGAGGGAACTAAATATACACACTATCAGTCTCTGGAGGGAACTAAATATACACACACTATCAGTCTCTGGAGGGAACTAAATATATCACACACTATCAGTCTCTGGAGGGAACTAAATATATACACACTATCAGTCTCTGGAGGGAACTAAATATACACACACTATCAGTCTCTGGAGGGAACTAAATATATACACTATCAGTCTCTGGAGGGAACTATATATATATACACACTATCAGTCTCTGGAGGGAACTAAATATATATACACTATCAGTCTCTGGAGGGAACTAAATATATATACACTATCAGTCTCTGGAGGGAACTATATATATATACACACTATCAGTCTCTGGAGGGAACTAAATATATATACACTATCAGTCTCTGGAGGGAACTAAATATACACACTATCAGTCTCTGGAGGGAACTAAATATATACACTATCAGTCTCTGGAGGGAACTAAATATATACACTATCAGTCTCTGGAGGGAACTAAATATATATACACTATCAGTCTCTGGAGGGAACTAAATATATATACACACTATCAGTCTCTGGAGGGAACTAAATATATACACACTATCAGTCTCTGGAGGGAACTAAATATATACACTATCAGTCTCTGGAGGGAACTAAATATATACACACTATCAGTCTCTGGAGGGAACTAAATATATACACACACTATCAGTCTCTGGAGGGAACTAAATATATACACACACTATCAGTCTCTGGAGGGAACTAAATATATACACACTATCAGTCTCTGGAGGGAACTATATATATATACACACTATCAGTCTCTGGAGGGAACTAAATATACACTATCAGTCTCTGGAGGGAACTAAATATATACACACTATCAGT
>NW_026290856.1:105000-140000 GCF_023373465.1 Oncorhynchus keta | reverse complement strand
GTCCACTAGACAGGCTTGGTGACTACTGTCTTCCCTCCACTCTGTAGTCCTACTAGACTTGTGACTACCAGTCCCCTCACTCTGTAGTCCTACTAGAGGCTTGCTGACTACCGTCTTCCCTCCACTCTGTAGTCCTACTAGACGAGGCTTGCTACTGTCTTCCCTCCACTCTGTAGTCCTACTAGCTGAGGCTTGGTGACTACTGTCTTCCTCCACTCTGTAGTCCTACAGCTGAGGCTTGAGTGACTACTGTACCCTCCACCTGTAGTCCTACTAGCGAGGCTTGGTGACTACTGTCTTCCTCCACTCTGTAGTCCTACTAGAGAGGCTTGTGACTACCAGTCCATCCAGCTGTAGTCCTAGAGACGAGGCTTGGTGACTACCAGTCCATCCAGCTGTAGTCCTACTAGACGAGGCTTGCTGACTACTGTCTTCCACCACTCTGTAGTCCAACTAGACGAGGCTTGGTGACTACTGTCTTCCCTCCACTCTGTAGTCCTACTAGACGAGGCTTGGTGACTACCGTCTTCCCTCCACTCTGTAGTCCTACTAGACGAGGCTTGGTGACTACTGTCTTCCCTCCACTCTGTAGTCCTACTAGACGAGGCTTGGTGACTACCGTCTTCCCTCCACTCTGTAGTCCTACTAGACGAGGCTTGGTGACTACCGTCTTCCCTCCACTCTGTAGTCCTACTAGACGAGGCTTGGTGACTGTCTTCCCTCCACTCTGTAGTCCTACTAGACGAGGCTTGGTGACTACTGTCTTCCCTCCACTCTGTAGTCCTACTAGACGAGGCTTGGTGACTACCGTCTTCCCTCCACTCTGTAGTCCTACTAGACGAGGCTTGGTGACTACCGTCTTCCCTCCACTCTGTAGTCCTACTAGACGAGGCTTGGTGACTACCGTCTTCCCTCCACTCTGTAGTCCTACTAGACGAGGCTTGGTGACTACTGTCTTCCCTCCACTCTGTAGTCCTACTAGACGAGGCTTGGTGACTACCGTCTTCCCTCCACTCTGTAGTCCTACTAGACGAGGCTTGGTGACTACCGTCTTCCCTCCACTCTGTAGTCCTACTAGACGAGGCTTGGTGACTACCGTCTTCCCTCCACTCTGTAGTCCTACTAGACGAGGCTTGGTGACTACTGTCTTCCCTCCACTCTGTAGTCCTACTAGACGAGGCTTGGTGACTACTGTCTTCCCTCCACTCTGTAGTCCTACTAGACGAGGCTTGGTGACTACTGTCTTCCCTCCACTCTGTAGTCCTACTAGACGAGGCTTGGTGACTACTTTGTCCCTCCACTCTGTAGTCCTACTAGATGAGGCTTGGTGACTGTCCCATCCACTCTGTAGTCCTACTGATTGTGACTCCACTCTGTAACTAGACGAGGCTTGGTGACTACTGTCTTCCCTCCACTCTGTAGTCCTACTAGACGAGGCTTGGTGACTACCGTCTTCCCTCCACTCTGTAGTCCTCTGTTGTGACTACCGTCTTCCCTCCACTCTGTAGTCCTACTAGACGAGGCTTGGTGACTGTCTTCCCTACTCTGTAGTCCTACTAGACGAGGCTTGGTGACTACTGTCTTCCCTCCACTCTGTAGTCCTACTAGAGTCCTACGAGGCTTGGTGACTACCCCTCCACTCTGTAGTCTTCCCTCCAGTAAATCCTACTAGAACTGATACCTGTTCTGTTCCAACTGACATCCTTGGTGACGACAGTCTTCCATCTAACGTCAACATTGAACCTCCTGTACCACTAAGGGATAAGCCCTTTTGTCCCTGTCTGTGTCTCTATGTCCTCTGTGTGTCCCATCCACAGTATGATATGTGTCCATAACAGAGGTTTATCTGGACAACAGAGCGTTATCTCCCCGGGCCCATAATATCTCTGTTGTTAGTTCCTCGCTAAAGATATCAGACACTATATAGTAAATACCCAGCTTTTCATTCTCCCAGAAAATGAAGAACTGATACCTGTTCTGTTCTCAACTGACATCCTGACGTCTCAGTAACGTGAACAAGAACCTTCACAAAATGGCACCCTATCGAGCCCTGGTCTAAAGTAGTACCACTATATAGGGAATAGGGCTCTGGTCTATAGTAGTACCACTATATAGGGAATAGGGCTCTGGTCTATAGTAGTACCACTATATAGGGAATAGGGCTCTGGTCTATAGTAGTACCACTATATAGGGAATAGGGCTCTGGTCTATAGTAGTACCACTATATAGGGAATAGGGCTCTGGTCTATAGTAGTACCACTATATAGGGAATAGGGCCCTGGTCTATCGTGGTCCTCCCGGACCAGTGGGAGGTGTGAAATGGATATGTGGTTGTTGTTTATCCCTGAGACGGTGCGTTGCCGTGGTAACGTGTGTGTGCATTGTTCTCATTTAGTTTGACATGGTGTTTCTGTGTGTTGCAGTGAGGAGGACACTGAAGAGCGGACTAAGTGTTGACGTGGTTCAGGCTCTGGGACTCAGCAACAAGACTGGAGACAAGCTCTGAACACACAGAGAGACCTACACAGACTGGAGACCAGCTCTGAACACACAGAGAGACCTACACAGACTGGAGACAAGCTCTGAACACACAGAGAGACCTACACAGACTGGAGACAAGCTCTGAACACACAGAGAGAGACCTACACAGACTGGAGACAAGCTCTGAACACACAGAGAGAGACCTACACAGACTGGAGACAAGCTCTGAACACACAGAGAGAGATCTACACAGACTGGAGACAAGCTCTGAACACACAGAGAGACCTACACAGACAGACTGAGACACCAGCCCCATGAAGAGGAAGGATGAAGCTCGTACCACACACAGCACTACCAGACACACCAGCCATGAAGAGGAAGGATGAAGCTCGTACCACACACAGCACTACCAGACACACCAAAGGCCTGATTCCGATACCTGTACCGAGGGCCTGGGTCGTAGAAAGTCCTGATTTGACAGAAAGAAGAGACAGTACATGTAGGAAGGACATGCTGGTGCTCACTACAGTAGCCCCCCGCCCCTCCCACAATGCTTTGGGCTTGTTCCTGTCTCACTACAGTAGCCCCCCCCGCCCCTCCCACAATGCTTTGGGCTTGTTCCTGTCTCACTACAGTAGCCCCCCCCGCCCCTCCCACAATGCTTTGGGCTTGTTCCTGTCTCACTACAGTACCCCCGCCCCTCCCACAATGCTTTGGGCTTGTTCCTGTCTCATTACAGTATGTTGAGGTGTGTATACCTGTGTGTGTACCTGTGTGTATTGAGGTGTGTATACCTGTGTGTATTGAGGTGTGTGTACCTGTGTATTGGGTTGTTAATACCTGTGTGTATTGAGGTGTGCATACCTGTGTATACCTGTGTGTATTGAGGTGTGTATACCTGTGTGTATTGAGGTGTGTGTACCTGTGTGTATTGAGGTGTGTATACCTGTGTGTATTGAGGTGTGTGTACCTGTGTGTATTGAGGTGTGTATACCTGTGTGTATTGAGGTGTGTATACCTGTGTGTATTGAGGTGTGTATACCTGTGTGTATTGAGGTGTGTGTACCTGTGTGTATTGAGGTGTGTGTATTGAGGTGTGTGTGTCTATGCATGTGTTATTGAGGTTTCCTGTAGATATATGTTTGTTCTAGGTACTCCACTGGCTGTACCCATATCAGGTGTGTATTCCCTAGGTGTGTCCTGTGTGTACCCTAGGTCCCTATTGACAGTGTGTGTACCTGTGTCCACTATTGAGTCCCATATCACACCCTATTCCCCTATTGTCCCAGGTGTTCCCTATATACAGTCCCACTGGTCTACTGCATGTTGTTTACACATTCACTATTTCCTGTAGATATATGTACTCCAATGGCTGTGTCCCATATCACACCCTATTCCCTATATACAGTCCCATATCACACCCTATTCCCTATATACAGTCCCATATCACACCCTATTCCCTATATACAGTCCCAAATCACACCCTATTCCCTATATACAGTCCCAAATCACACCCTATTCCCTATATACAGTCCCAAATCACACCCTATTCCCTATATACAGTAGTTCCACGGCTGTGTCCCATATCACACCCTATTCCCTATATACAGTCCCATATCACACCCTATTCCCTATATACAGTCCCATATCACACCCTCTTCCCTATATACAGTCCCATATCACACCCTATTCCCTATATACAGTCCCATATCACACCCTATTCCCTATATACAGTCCCATATCACACCCTATTCCCTATATACAGTCCCATATCACACCCTATTCCCTATATACAGTCCCATATCACACCCTATTCCCTATATACAGTCCCATATCACACCCTATTCCCTATATACAGTCCCATATCACACCCTATTCCCTATATACAGTCCCATATCACACCCTATTCCCTATATACAGTCCCAAATCACACCCTATTCCCTATATACAGTCCCATATCACACCCTATTCCCTATATACAGTCCCAAATCACACCCTATTCCCTATATACAGTCCCAAATCACACCCTATTCCCTATATACAGTCCCAAATCACACCCTATTCCCTATATACAGTAGTTCCACGGCTGTGTCCCATATCACACCCTATTCCCTATATACAGTCCCATATCACACCCTTTTCCCTATATACAGTCCCATATCACACCCTATTCCCTATATACAGTCCCAAATCACACCCTATTCCCTATATACAGTCCCATATCACACCCTCTTCCCTATATACAGTCCCATATCACACCCTATTCCCTATATACAGTCCCATATCACACCCTATTCCCTATATACAGTCCCAAATCACACCCTATTCCCTATATACAGTAGTTCCACGCCGGTGTCCCAAATCGCACCCTATTCCCTATATACACTAGTACACTACTTTTGACTAGAGCCCATAGGGCTCTGTTTAAAAGTACTGCAATATGTAGGGAGAGAAGGGTACCATTTTAAAACGTACCCCACTTCTGTCCCTATTCTGAGGCACATATGTTAAACACCCCCCCCTTCCCCTCTTCCTCTTCCTCCTCTCTGAATGTTTTCTCCTTATTAACCCCTCTTCCTCCTCTCTGAATGTTTTCTCCTTATTAACCCCTCTTCCTCCTCTCTGAATGTTTTCTCCTTATTAACCCCTCTTCCTCCTCTCTGAATGTTTTCTCCTTATTAACCCCTCTTCCTCCTCTCTGAATGTTTTCTCCTTATTAACCCCCTCTTCCTCCTCTCTGAATGTTTTCTCCTTATTAACCCCTCTTCCTCCTCTCTGAATGTTTTCTCCTTATTAACCCCTCTTCCTCCTCTCTGAATGTTTTCTCCTTATTAACCCCCTCTTCCTCCTCTCTGAATGTTTTCTCCTTATTAACCCCTCTTCCTCCTCTCTGAATGTTTTCTCCTTATTAACCCCTCTTCCTCCTCTCTGAATGTTTTCTCCTTATTAACCCCTCTTCCTCCTCTCTGAATGTTTTCTCCTTATTAACCCCTCTTCCTCCTCTCTGAATGTTTTCTCCTTATTAACCCCTCTTCCTCCTCTCTGAATGTTTTCTCCTTATTAAACCCCTCTTCCTCCTCTCTGAATGTTTTCTCCTTATTAACCCCTCTTCCTCCTCTCTGAATGTTTTCTCCTTATTAACCCCTCTTCCTCCTCTCTGAATGTTTTCTCCTTATTAACCCCTCTTCCTCCTCTCTGAATGTTTTCTCCTTATTAACCCCTCTTCCTCCTCTCTGAATGTTTTCTCCTTATTAACCCCTCTTCCTCCTCTCTGAATGTTTTCTCCTTATTGAACCCTCTTCCTCCTCTCTGAATGTTTTCTCCTTATTGAACCCTGTTTGAAATGTATTTGAACCTTCCTGTTATTGTACGACACAGTGTTCTGCCTGCTGTTACAAAGTTTTTAAATAGAGAATTAAAGTGACCTTTCTATTGTTACGATCTAAGCTGAGCACAAGATGGTTCTATTATGGAACCATGTGTGTGTCTGTGTGGACAAGATGGCCGTGTTATGGAACCATGTGTGTGTCTGTGTGGACAAGATGGCCGTGTTATGGAACCATGTGTGTGTCTGTGTGGACAAGATGGCTCTATTATGGAACCATGTGTGTGTCTGTGTGGACAAGATGGCCGTGTTATGGAACCATGTGTGTGTCTGAGGACAAGATGGCCGTGTTATGGAACCATGTGTGTGTCTGTGGACAAGATGGCCGTGTTATGGAACCATGTGTGTGTCTGAGGACAAGATGGCCGTGTTATGGAACCATGTGTGTGCCTGTGTGGACACAGGAGCGACGGCAAACTGTAACTAAATGCTCAAATGGTTGTAATAATGCCTAATTGAGATCTTATTTTAATAGTGTTTTATCGTGTTTCCCAACTGAATAAAAAACAAACATCTTCAAGCATACCGTCTACTGTACCAATGTTATTCTTTCACTGCGATTGTGTTGGGTTACATTGCCTTGTGGCTCTAGTAGTAAACTGTCTCAAACTTTCACAGGATGCTATCGTCTTTCACAGAATGCTACGGTCAAGAGTAGTGGTCTTTCACAGAATGCTACGGTCAGGAGTAGTGGTCTTTCACAGAATGCTACGGTCAGGAGTAGTGGTCTTTCACAGAATGCTACGGTCAGGAGTAGTGGTCTTTCACAGAATGCTACGGTCAGGAGTAGTGGTCTTTCACAGAATGCTACGGTCAGGAGTAGTGGTCTTTCACAGAATGCTACGGTCAGGAGTAGTGGTCTTTCACAGAATGCTACGGTCAGGAGTAGTGGTCTTTCACAGAATGCTACGGTCAAGAGTAGTCGTCTTTCACAGAATGCTACGGTCAAGAGTAGTGGTCTTTCACAGAATGCTACGGTCAGGAGTAGTGGTCTTTCACAGAATGCTACGGTCAGGAGTAGTGGTCTTTCACAGAATGCTACGGTCAGGAGTAGTGGTCTTTCACAGAATGCTACGGTCAGGAGTAGTGGTCTTTCACAGAATGCTACGGTCAGGAGTAGTGGTCTTTCACAGAATTCTACGGTCAAGAGTAGTCATCTTTCACAGAGTGATAGTCAGGAGTTGTCATCTTTCACAGAATGCTACGGTCAGGAGTAGTGGTCCTTCACAGAATGCTACGGTCAGGAGTAGTCATCTTTCACAGAATGCTGCAGTCAGGAGTAGTCATCTTTCACAGAATGATAGTCAGGAGTAGTCATCTTTCACAGAATTCTGCAGTCAGGAGTAGTCATCTTTCACAGAATAATAGTCAGGAGTAGTCATCTTTCACAGAATGCTGCAGTCAGGAGTAGTGGTCTTTCACAGAATGCTACGGTCAGGAGTAGTGGTCTTTCACAGAATGCTACGGTCAGGAGTAGTGGTCTTTCACAGAATGCTACGGTCAGGAGTAGTGGTCTTTAACAGAATGCTACGGTCAGGAGTAGTCGTCTTTCACAGAATGCTACGGTCAGGAGTAGTGGTCTTTCACAGAATACTACAGTCAGGAGTAGTGGTCTTTCACAGAATGCTACTGTCAGGAGTAGTGGTCTTTCACAGAATGCTACGGTCAGGAGTAGTGGTCTTTCACAGAATTCTACGGTCAAGAGTAGTCATCTTTCACAGAATGTTAGTCAGGAGTTGTCGTCTTTCACAGAATGCTGCAGTCAGGAGTTGTGGTCTTTCACAGAATGCTACTGTCAGGAGTAGTGGTCTTTCACAGAATGCTACGGTCAGGAGTAGTGGTCTTTCACAGAATGCTACGGTCAAGAGTAGTTGTCTTTCACAGAATGCTACTGTCAGGAGTAGTGGTCTTTCACAGAATGCTACGGTCAGGAGTAGTGGTCTTTCACAGAATGCTACGGTCAAGAGTAGTCATCTTTCACAGAATGTTAGTCAGGAGTTGTCATCTTTCACAGAATGCTGCAGTCAGGAGTAGTCATCTTTCACAGAATGATAGTCAGGAGTAGTTGTCTTTCACAGAATGATAGTCAGGAGTAGTCGTCTTTCACAGAATGCTACAGTCAGGAGTAGTCGTCTTTCACAGAATGCTACAGTCAGGAGTAGTCATCTTTCACAGAATGCTACGGTCAGGAGTAGTGGTCTTTAATAGAATGCTACGGTCAGGAGTAGTGGTCTTTAACAGAATGATAGTCAGGAGTAGTCATCTTTCACAGAATGCTACGTTCAGGAGTATTCATCTTTCACAGAATGCTACGGTCAGGTAGTCATGGTCTTTCACAGAATGCTACGGTCAAGAGTAGTTGTCTTTCACAGAATGCTACTGTCAGGAGTAGTGGTCTTTCACAGAATGCTACTGTCAGGAGTAGTGGTCTTTCACAGAATGCTACGGTCAGGAGTAGTGGTCTTTCACAGAATGCTACGGTCAAGAGTAGTCATCTTTCACAGAATGTTAGTCAGGAGTTGTCGTCTTTCACAGAATGCTGCAGTCAGGAGTAGTGGTCTTTCACGGAATGCTACGGTCAGGAGTAGTGGTGTTTCACAGAATGCTATGGTCAGGAGTAGTCATCTTTCACAGAATGCTGCAGTCAGGAGTAGTCATCTTTCACAGAATGCTGCAGTCAGGAGTAGTAGTCTTTCACAGAATGCTACGGTCAGGAGTAGTGGTCTTTCACAGAATGCTACGGTCAGGAGTAGTGGTCTTTCACAGAATGCTACGGTCAGGAGTAGTGGTCTTTCACAGAATGCTACGGTCAGGAGTAGTGGTCTTTCACAGAATGCTACGGTCAGGAGTAGTCGTCTTTCACAGAATGCTACGGTCAGGAGTAGTGGTCTTTCACAGAATGCTACGGTCAGGAGTAGTGGTCTTTCACAGAATGCTACGGTCAAGAGTAGTCGTCTTTCACAGAATGCTACGGTCAGGAGTAGTCATCTTTCACAGAATGCTGCGGTCAGGAGTAGTCATCTTTCACAGAATGATAGTCAGGAGTAGTCATCTTTCACAGAATGATAGTCAGGAGTAGTCATCTTTCACAGAATGCTGCAGTCAGGAGTAGTAGTCTTTCACAGAATGCTACGGTCAGGATTAGTCATCTTTCACAGAATGCTGCGGTCAGGAGTAGTCATCTTTCACAGATTGCTGCAGTCAGGAGTAGTGGTCTTTCACAGAATGCTACGGTCAGGAGTAGTGGTCTTTCACAGAATGCTACGGTCAGGAGTAGTGGTCCTTCACAGAATGCTACGGTCAGGAGTAGTCATCTTTCACAGAATGCTGCAGTCAGGAGTAGTCATCTTTCACAGAATGATAGTCAGGAGTAGTCATCTTTCACAGAATGCTACGGTCAAGAGTAGTCTTTCACAGAATACTACGGTCAAGAGTAGTCGTCTTTCACAGAATGCTACGGTCAGGAGTAGTGGTCTTTCACAGAATGCTATGGTCAGGAGTAGTGGTCTTTCACAGAATGCTACGGTCAGGAGTAGTGGTCTTTCACAGAATGCTACGGTCAGGAGTAGTCGTCTTTCACAGAATGCTACAGTCAAGAGTAGTCGTCTTTCACAGAATGCTACGGTCAGGAGTAGTCGTCTTTCACAGAATGCTACGGTCAGGAGTAGTCGTCTTTCACAGAATGCTACGGTCAGGAGTAGTCATCTTTCACAGAATGCTGCGGTCAGGAGTAGTCATCTTTCACAGAATGATAGTCAGGAGTAGTCATCTTTCACAGAATGATAGTCAGGAGTTGTCATCTTTCACAGAATGCTGCAGTCAGGAGTAGTCATCTTTCACAGAATGATAGTCAGGAGTAGTTGTCTTTCACAGAATGATAGTCAGGAGTAGTCGTCTTTCACAGAATGCTACAGTCAGGAGTAGTCGTCTTTCACAGAATGCTACAGTCAGGAGTAGTCATCTTTCACAGAATGCTACGGTCAGGAGTAGTCATCTTTCACAGAATGCTACGGTCAGGAGTAGTGGTCTTTAACAGAATGCTACGGTCAGGAGTAGTGGTCTTTCACAGAATGATAGTCAGGAGTAGTCATCTTTCACAGAATGCTACGTTCAGGAGTAGTGGTCTTTCACAGAATGCTACGGTCAGGAAGTAGTGGTCTTTCACAGAATGCTACGGTCAGGAGTAGTGGTCTTTCACAGAATGCTACGGTCAGGAGTAGTGGTCTTTCACAGAATGCTACGGTCAGGAGTAGTGGTCTTTCACAGAATGCTACGGTCAAGAGTAGTCATCTTTCACAGAATGCTACGGTCAGGAGTAGTCATCTTTCACAGAATGCTACGGTCAGGAGTAGTGGTCTTTCACAGAATGCTACGGTCAGGAGTAGTGGTCTTTCACAGAATGCTACGGTCAGGAGTAGTGGTCTTTCACAGAATGCTACGGTCAGGAGTAGTGGTCTTTCACAGAATGCTACGGTCAAGAGTAGTGGTCTTTCACAGAATGCTACGGTCAGGAGTAGTCATCTTTCACAGAATGCTGCAGTCAGGAGTAGTCATCTTTCACAGAATGATAGTCAGGAGTAGTCATCTTTCACAGAATGATAGTCAGGAGTAGTCATCTTTCACAGAATGCTGCAGTCAGGAGTAGTCATCTTTCACAGAATGCTACGGTCAGGAGTAGTGGTCTTTCACAGAATGCTACGGTCAAGAGTAGTCATCTTTCACAGAATGCTACGGTCAAGAGTAGTCATCTTTCACAGAATGCTACGGTCAAGAGTAGTCATCTTTCACAGAATGCTACGGTCAAGAGTAGTCATCTTTCACAGAATGCTACGGTCAGGAGTAGTGGTCTTTCACAGAATGCTACGGTCAAGAGTAGTGGTCTTTCACAGAATGCTACGGTCAGGAGTAGTCATCTTTCACAGAATGCTACGGTCAGGAGTAGTGGTCTTTCACAGAATGCTACGGTCAGGAGTAGTGGTCTTTCACAGAATGCTACGGTCAGAGTAGTCATCTTTCACAGAATGCTACGGTCAGGAGTAGTGGTCTTTCACAGAATGCTACGGTCAGGAGTAGTCATCTTTCACAGAATGCTACGGTCAGGAGTTGTGGTTTTTCACAGAATGCTCCGGTCAGGAGTAGTGGTCTTTCACAGAATGCTCCGGTCAGGAATAGTGGTCTTTCACAGAATGCTACGGTCAGGAATAATAGTGGTCTTTCACAGAATGCTACGGTCAGGAGTAGTCATCTTTCACAGAATGCTACGGTCAGGAGTAGTGGTCTTTAATAGAATGCTACGGTCAGGAGTAGTGGTCTTTAACAGAATGATAGTCAGGAGTAGTCATCTTTCACAGAATGCTACGTTCAGGAGTATTCATCTTTCACAGAATGCTACGGTCAAGAGTAGTGGTCTTTCACAGAATGATACGGTCAGGAGTAGTCATCTTTCACAGAATGATAGTCAGGAGTAGTAATCTTTCACAGAATGCTGCAGTCAGGAGCAGTTATTTTTCACAGAATGATAGTCAGGAGCAGTCATCTTTCACAGAATGCTGCAGTCAGGAGCAGGTATTTTTCACAGAATGATAGTCAGGAGTAGTAATCTTTCACAGAATGCTACGGTCAGGAGTAGTCATCTTTCACAGAATGCTACGGTCAGGAGTAGTTATCTTTCACAGAATGATAGTCAGGAGTAGTAATCTTTCACAGAATGCTGCAGTCAGGAGCAGTTATTTTTCACAGAATGATAGTCAGGAGCAGTTATTTTTCACAGAATGATAGTCAGGAGCAGTTATTTTTCACAGAATGATAGTCAGGAGCAGTTATTTTTCACAGAATGATAGTCAGGAGCAGTTATTTTTCACAGAATGACAGTCAGGAGCAGTTATTTTTCACAGAATGATAGTCAGGAGTAGTCCTCTTTAAAAACAATACATTGACAGCTCTTAGATCCGCACACTGCTGTGGCCCGTGCGCATGTAATGGCTCTTTAACGGGACTCGGTCCTAGCGGTTCTTAGAGTTTGGGTCACGTGCCAAGATCGGCTATGCCAGCCGGTAGAGGCTCGACTGTGTTACCGCCAGCGTACCGCTTAATGAGAGAGTGAAAGAGAGAGAGAGGGGTGTTGTTGATATTGTAAACCGGTGACAGGTATCGTCCCTTACGTCGTCCTTCTTATCTTACCTCCGGTACTCCCCTTGATGGTGTGTATAAAAAGAGAATAGAAGATGACGCGAGGCTGAGTGAGTTTAACGGGAAGATGCTCCTCGTCAGTGTGCCTGTGCTCCTTCTGCTTTCGGTAGTCGGTAAAGATGCGGCTGACCTCCCCGCGACAGACGCGTCGTTTCTTCCGGACCTGGAGCTGCGTAGCGGTGGACAACCCGGTCCGTCGCTACCCGCTTCTCCGACCACCTCTCTAGACCGCTTCCAGGTTCAGCCCCGGGAGGAGTATGCCTCGCCGGGTATTGCCTTGGCCCGGTCCGCCGAGGAACCGTCCGCGACCACGGAGGACGGCGGGGAGTCGCACCGCCACGGCGGGGGGTTTCAGATGGTGCAGTGGGAATGGAGCTACGTTCAGACGCCTTACATTATCGCGATATGGATCCTGGTGGCCAGCGTCGCGAAAATCCGTAAGTGGGGGACATCTGACCCTATTATCTGAATGTACTGACATATAACCGAGTTACCAAGCAACCATTGGATCTCTGTCATATCCCGCAGTCTATAAAAGCTATTTTAGCAAAAACCTATAAATATGGCCATGACACATGAAGGGCTGTTTTAGTCTATTTGACCATTTTAAACTATTTTAAACTTAAAGTTCGATGTAACAGGAATTTACCAGCGACACTAAAGAGAAGTCCTTCTAGATGTAATGGTCAGCTAGGTATTTATAGAGAAGTCCTTCTAGATGTAATGGTCAGCTGGGTATTTATAGAGAAGTCCTTCTAGATGTAATGGTCAGCTAGGTATTTATAGAGAAGTCCTTCTAGATGTAATGGTCAGCTGGGTATTTATAGAGAAGTCCTTCTAGATGTAATGGTCAGCTAGGTATTTATAGAAAGTCCTTCTAGATGTAATGGTCAGCTGGTAATGGTATTTATAGAGAAGTCCTTCTAGATGTAATGGTCAGCTGGGTATTTATAGAGAAGTCCTTCTAGATGTAATGGTCAGCTTATTTATAGAGAAGTCCTTCTAGATGTAATGGTCAGCTGGGTATTTATAGAGAAGTCCTTCTAGATGTAATGGTCAGCTGGGAAGTCCTTCTAGATTAATGGTCAGCTAGGTATTTATAGAGAAGTCCTTCTAGATGTAATGGTCAGCTGGGTATTTATAGAGAAGTCCTTCTAGATGTAATGGTCAGCTGGGTATTTATAGAGAAGTCCTTCTAGATGTAATGGTCAGCTATTTATAGGTATTTATAGATTTATAGAAGTCCTTCTAGATGTAATGGTCAGCTGGGTATTTATAGAGAAGTCCTTCTAGATGTAATGGTCAGCTGGGTATTTATAGAGAAGTCCTTCTAGATGTAATGGTCAGCTAGGTATTTATAGATTTATAGAGAAGTCCTTCTAGATGTAATGGTCAGCTGGGTATTTATAGAGAAGTCCTTCTAGATGTAATGGTCAGCTTCTAGATGTAATGGTCATTTATAGAGAGATGTCAGCTTATTTATAGAGAAGTCCTTCTAGATGTAATGGTCAGCTAGGTATTTATAGAGAAGTCCTTCTAGATGTAATGGTCAGCTAGGTATTTATAGAGAAGTCCTTCTAGATGTAATGGTCAGCTGGGTATTTATAGAGAAGTCCTTCTAGATGTAATGGTCAGCTAGGTATTTATAGAGAAGTCCTTCTAGATGTAATGGTCAGCTGGGTATTTATAGAGAAGTCCTTCTAGATGTAATGGTCAGCTAGGTATTTATAGAGAGATGTAATGTCCTTCCTTCTAGATGTAATGGTCAGCTAGGTATTTATAGAGAAGTCCTTCTAGATGTAATGGTCAGCTGGGTATTTATAGAGAAGTCCTTCTAGATGTAATGGTCAGCTGGGTATTTATAGAGAAGTCCTTCTAGATGTAATGGTCAGCTGGGTATTTATAGAGCTGGGTATTTAGTCCTTCTAGATGTAATGGTCAGCTGGTATTTATAGAGAAGTCCTTCTAGATGTAATGGTCAGCTAGGTATTTATAGAGAAGTCCTTCTAGATGTAATGGTCAGCTGGGTATTTATAGAGAAGTCCTTCTAGATGTAATGGTCAGCTGGGTATTTATAGAGAAGTCCTTCTAGATGTAATGGTCAGCTAGGTATTTATAGAGAAGTCCTTCTAGATGTAATGGTCAGCTGGGTATTTATAGAGAAGTCCTTCTAGATGTAATGGTCAGCTGGGTATTTATAGAGAAGTCCTTCTAGATGTAATGGTCAGCTAGGTATTTATAGAGAAGTCCTTCTAGATGTAATGGTCAGCTGGGTATTTATAGAGAAGTCCTTCTAGATGTAATGGTCAGCTAGGTATTTATAGAGAAGTCCTTCTAGATGTAATGGTCAGCTAGGTATTTATAGAGAAGTCCTTCTAGATGTAATGGTCAGCTAGGTATTTATAGAGAAGTCCTTCTAGATGTAATGGTCAGCTAGGTATTTATAGAGAAGTCCTTCTAGATGTAATGGTCAGATGTAATGGTCAGCTGGGTATTTATAGAGAAGTCCTTCTAGATGTAATGGTCAGCTAGGTATTTATAGAGAAGTCCTTCTAGATGTAATGGTCAGCTGGGTATTTATAGAGAAGTCCTTCTAGATGTAATGGTCAGCTAGGTATTTATAGAGAAGTCCTTCTAGATGTAATGGTCAGCTAGGTATTTATAGAGAAGTCCTTCTAGATGTAATGGTCAGCTGGGTATTTATAGAGAAGTCCTTCTAGATGTAATGGTCAGCTAGGTATTTATAGAGAAGTCCTTCTAGATGTAATGGTCAGCTGGGTATTTATAGAGAAGTCCTTCTAGATGTAATGGTCAGCTAGGTATTTATAGAGAAGTCCTTCTAGATGTAATGGTCAGCTAGGTATTTATAGAGAAGTCCTTCTAGATGTAATGGTCAGCTAGGTATTTATAGAAGTCCTTCTAGATGTAATGGTCAGCTTCTAGATGTAATGGTCAGCTAGGTATTTATAGAGAAGTCCTTCTAGATGTAATGGTCAGCTAGGTATTTATAGAGAAGTCCTTCTAGATGTAATGGTCAGCTGGGTATTTATAGAGAAGTCCTTCTAGATGTAATGGTCAGCTGGGTATTTATAGAGAAGTCCTTCTAGATGTAATGGTCAGCTAGGTATTTATAGAGAAGTCCTTCTAGATGTAATGGTCAGCTGGGTATTTATAGAGAAGTCCTTCTAGATGTAATGGTCAGCTGGGTATTTATAGAGAAGTCCTTCTAGATGTAATGGTCAGCTGGTATTTATAGAGAAGTCCTTCTAGATGTAATGGTCAGCTGGTATTTATAGAGAAGTCCTTCTAGATGTAATGGTCAGCTGGGTATTTATAGAGAAGTCCTTCTAGATGTAATGGTCAGCTGGGTATTTATAGAGAAGTCCTTCTAGATGTAATGGTCAGCTGGGTATTTATAGAGAAGTCCTTCTAGATGTAATGGTCAGCTGGGTATTTATAGAGAAGTCCTTCTAGATGTAATGGTCAGCTGGGTATTTATAGAGAAGTCCTTCTAGATGTAATGGTCAGCTGGGTATTTATAGAGAAGTCCTTCTAGATGTAATGGTCAGCTGGGTATTTATAGAGAAGTTAGATGTAATGGTCAGAATTTATAGTCCTTCTAGATGTAATGGTCAGCTGGGTATTTATAGATGTAATGTCCTTCTAGATGTAATGGTCAGCTAGGTATTTATAGAGAAGTCCTTCTAGATGTAATGGTCAGCTAGGTATTTATAGTCCTTCTAGATGTAATGTCCTTCTAGATGTAATGGTCAGCTGGGTATTTATAGAGAAGTCCTTCTAGATGTAATGGTCAGCTGGGTATTTATAGATGAAGTCCTTCTAGATGTAATGGTCAGCTAGGTATTTATAGAGAAGTCCTTCTAGATGTAATGGTCAGCTGGTATTTATAGAGAAGTCCTTCTAGATGTAATGGTCAGCTGGGTATTTATAGAGAAGTCCTTCTAGATGTAATGGTCAGCTAGGTATTTATAGATGAAGTCCTTCTAGATGTAATGGTCAGCTAGGTATTTATAGAGAAGTCCTTCTAGATGTAATGGTCAGCTGGTATTTATAGAGAAGTCCTTCTAGATGTAATGGTCAGCTGGGTATTTATAGAGAAGTCCTTCTAGATGTAATGGTCAGCTGGGTATTTATAGAGAAGTCCTTCTAGATGTAATGGTCAGCTGGGTATTTATAGAGAAGTCCTTCTAGATGTAATGGTCAGCTGGTATTTATAGAGAAGTCCTTCTAGATGTAATGGTCAGCTGGTATTTATAGAGAAGTCCTTCTAGATGTAATGGTCCTTCTAGATGTAATGGTCTGGTATTTATAGAGAAGTCCTTCTAGATGTAATGGTCAGCTAGGTATTTATAGAGAAGTCCTTCTAGATGTAATGGTCAGCTAGGTATTTATAGAGAAGTCCTTCTAGATGTAATGGTCAGCTAGGTATTTATAGAGAAGTCCTTCTAGATGTAATGGTCAGCTAGGTATTTATAGAGAAGTCCTTCTAGATGTAATGGTCAGCTGGGTATTTATAGAGAAGTCCTTCTAGATGTAATGGTCAGCTGGGTATTTATAGAGAAGTCCTTCTAGATGTAATGGTCAGCTAGGTATTTATAGAGAAGTCCTTCTAGATGTAATGGTCAGCTATTTATAGGTATTTATAGAGAAGTCCTTCTAGATGTAATGGTCAGCTATATTTATAGGTCCTTCTAGATGTAATGGTCAGCTATTTATAGAGAAGTCCTTCTAGATGTAATGGTCAGCTGGGTATTTATAGAGAAGTCCTTCTAGATGTAATGGTCAGCTGGGTATTTATAGAGAAGTCCTTCTAGATGTAATGGTCAGCTGGGTATTTATAGAGAAGTCCTTCTAGATGTAATGGTCAGCTGGTATTTATGAGAAGTCCTTCTAAGTCCTTCTAGATGTAATGGTCAGCTGGGTATTTATAGAGAAGTCCTTCTAGATGTAATGGTCAGCTGGGTATTTATAGAGAAGTCCTTCTAGATGTAATGGTCAGCTGGGTATTTATAGAGAAGTCCTTCTAGATGTAATGGTCAGCTAGGTATTTATAGAGAAGTCCTTCTAGATGTAATGGTCAGCTAGGTATTTATAGAGAAGTCCTTCTAGATGTAATGGTCAGCTGGGTATTTATAGAGAAGTCCTTCTAGATGTAATGGTCAGCTTCTAGATGGTATTTATAGAGAAGTCCTTCTAGATGTAATGGTCAGCTGGGTATTTATAGAGAAGTCCTTCTAGATGTAATGGTCAGCTGGGTATTTATAGAGAAGTCCTTCTAGATGTAATGGTCAGCTGGGTATTTATAGAGAAGTCCTTCTAGATGTAATGGTCAGCTTCTAGATGGTATTTATAGAGAAGTCCTTCTAGATGTAATGGTCAGCTAGGTATTTATAGAGAAGTCCTTCTAGATGTAATGGTCAGCTGGGTATTTATAGAGAAGTCCTTCTAGATGTAATGGTCAGCTGGGTATTTATAATGGTCAGCTGGGTATTTATAGAGTCCTTCTAGATGTAATGGTCAGCTGGGTATTTATAGAGAAGTCCTTCTAGATGTAATGGTCAGCTGGGTATTTATAGAGAAGTCCTTCTAGATGTAATGGTCAGCTCAGATGTAATGGTCTGATGTAATGGTATTTATAGAGAAGTCCTTCTAGATGTAATGGTCAGCTGGGTATTTATAGAGAAGTCCTTCTAGATGTAATGGTCAGCTGGGTATTTATAGAGAAGTCCTTCTAGATGTAATGGTCAGCTAGGTATTTATAGAGAAGTCCTTCTAGATGTAATGGTCAGCTAGGTATTTATAGAGAAGTCCTTCTAGATGTAATGGTCAGCTGGGTATTTATAGAGAAGTCCTTCTAGATGTAATGGTCAGCTGGGTATTTATAGAGAAGTCCTTCTAGATGTAATGGTCAGCTAGGTATTTATAGAGAAGTCCTTCTAGATGTAATGGTCAGCTGGGTATTTATAGAGAAGTCCTTCTAGATGTAATGGTCAGCTGGGTATTTATAGAGAAGTCCTTCTAGATGTAATGGTCAGCTAGGTATTTATAGAGAAGTCCTTCTAGATGTAATGGTCAGCTGGGTATTTATAGAGAAGTCCTTCTAGATGTAATGGTCAGCTAGGTATTTATAGAGAAGTCCTTCTAGATGTAATGGTCAGCTGGGTATTTATAGAGAAGTCCTTCTAGATGTAATGGTCAGCTGGGTATTTATAGAGAAGTCCTTCTAGATGTAATGGTCAGCTGGTATTTATAGAGAAGTCCTTCTAGATGTAATGGTCAGCTAGGTATTTATAGAGAAGTCCTTCTAGATGTAATGGTCAGCTGGGTATTTATAGAGAAGTCCTTCTAGATGTAATGGTCAGCTGGTATTTATAGAGAAGTCCTTCTAGATGTAATGGTCAGCTGGGTATTTATAGAGAAGTCCTTCTAGATGTAATGGTCAGCTGGGTATTTATAGAGAAGTCCTTCTAGATGTAATGGTCAGCTGGGTATTTATAGAGAAGTCCTTCTAGATGTAGATGTAATGGTCAGCTGGGTATTTATAGAGAAGTCCTTCTAGATGTAATGGTCAGCTGGGTATTTATAGAGAAGTCCTTCTAGATGTAATGGTCAGCTGGGTATTTATAGAGAAGTCCTTCTAGATGTAATGGTCAGCTGGGTATTTATAGAGAAGTCCTTCTAGATGTAATGGTCAGCTGATGGTATTTATAGAGAAGTCCTTCTAGATGTAATGGTCAGCTAGGTATTTATAGAGAAGTCCTTCTAGATGTAATGGTCAGCTGGGTATTTATAGAGAAGTCCTTCTAGATGTAATGGTCAGCTGGGTATTTATAGAGAAGTCCTTCTAGATGTAATGGTCAGCTTCTAGATGGTATTTATAGAGAAGTCCTTCTAGATGTAATGGTCAGCTGGGTATTTATAGAGAAGTCCTTCTAGATGTAATGGTCAGCTGGGTATTTATAGAGAAGTCCTTCTAGATGTAATGGTCAGCTGGGTATTTATAGAGAAGTCCTTCTAGATGTAATGGTCAGCTGGGTATTTATAGAGAAGTCCTTCTAGATGTAATGGTCAGCTGGGTATTTATAGAGAAGTCCTTCTAGATGTAATGGTCAGCTGGGTATTTATAGAGAAGTCCTTCTAGATGTAATGGTCAGCTGGGTATTTATAGAGAAGTCCTTCTAGATGTAATGGTCAGCTGGGTATTTATAGAGAAGTCCTTCTAGATGTAATGGTCAGCTGGGTATTTATAGAGAAGTCCTTCTAGATGTAATGGTCAGCTGGGTATTTATAGAGAAGTCCTTCTAGATGTAATGGTCAGCTGGGTATTTATAGAGATGTTTCTAGATGTAATGGTCAGCTGGGTATTTATAGAGAAGTCCTTCTAGATGTAATGGTCAGCTGGGTATTTATAGAGAAGTCCTTCTAGATGTAATGGTCAGCTAGGTATTTATAGAGAAGTCCTTCTAGATGTAATGGTCAGCTAGGTATTTATAGAGAAGTCCTTCTAGATGTAATGGTCAGCTGGGTATTTATAGAGAAGTCCTTCTAGATGTAATGGTCAGCTGGGTATTTATAGAGAAGTCCTTCTAGATGTAATGGTCAGCTGGGTATTTATAGAGAAGTCCTTCTAGATGTAATGGTCAGCTGGGTATTTATAGAGAAGTCCTTCTAGATGTAATGGTCAGCTGGGTATTTATAGAGAAGTCCTTCTAGATGTAATGGTCAGCTAGGTATTTATAGAGAAGTCCTTCTAGATGTAATGGTCAGCTGGGTATTTATAGAGAGATGTCAGCTGGGTATTTATAGAGAAGTCTTCTAGATGTAATGGTCAGCTGGGTATTTATAGAGAAGTCCTTCTAGATGTAATGGTCAGCTGGGTATTTATAGAGAAGTCCTTCTAGATGTAATGGTCAGCTGGGTATTTATAGAGAAGTCCTTCTAGATGTAATGGTCAGCTGGGTATTTATAGAGAAGTCCTTCTAGATGTAATGGTCAGCTGGGTATTTATAGAGAAGTCCTTCTAGATGTAATGGTCAGCTGGGTATTTATAGAGAAGTCCTTCTAGATGTAATGGTCAGCTAGGTATTTATAGAGAAGTCCTTCTAGATGTAATGGTCAGCTAGAGAAGTCCTTCTAGATGTAATGGTCAGCTGGGTATTTATAGAGAAGTCCTTCTAGATGTAATGGTCAGCTGGGTATTTATAGAGAAGTCCTTCTAGATGTAATGGTCAGCTGGGTATTTATAGAGAAGTCCTTCTAGATGTAATGGTCAGCTGGGTATTTATAGAGAAGTCCTTCTAGATGTAATGGTCAGCTGGGTATTTATAGAGAAGTCCTTCTAGATGTAATGGTCAGCTGGGTATTTATAGAGAAGTCCTTCTAGATGTAATGGTCAGCTGGGTATTTATAGAGAAGTCCTTCTAGATGTAATGGTCAGCTGGGTATTTATAGAGAAGTCCTTCTAGATGTAATGGTCAGCTGGGTATTTATAGAGAAGTCCTTCTAATGTAATGGTCAGCTGGGTATTTATAGAGAAGTCCTTCTAGATGTAATGGTCAGCTGGGTATTTATAGAAAAGTCCTTCTAGATGTAATGGTCAGCTGGGTATTTATAGAAGTCCTTCTAGATGTAATGGTCAGCTGGGTATTTATAGAGAAGTCCTTCTAGATGTAATGGTCAGCTGGGTATTTATAGAGAAGTCCTTCTAGATGTAATGGTGTTTTGGTAAGCTGTTTATGAGAAATGTTTTGATGTAATGGACAGAGCTGATTGACCAATTCCATTATATCAATGATATGGTTATAACCATATAGGCTATAAGGACTGACCATCCATGATATCAACAAATATAATGTTGATTGGGGCTAGTTATAACGTTGATAAAATATAAATAAATAAACGCGTTGAGCGCTACTGAACAGTACGACGAACGGTACACAGCCCGACTCTTGTTGTTTGTGATTTTGTTGTCATGGACAACTGATTGAGGCTCGTTGATTCGGGTTAATAAAAAAAAATAAACGCTTTGTTCATGGATTGGCAGCCTTTGAGCGCGACTGAAAAGTGCTATTTTACATGTGATAAATGAATGTCATGTGCTGCATTTGCTATATAGACCTCTGATTTACCTTTTTGTTGGTGACACTTTGATATCTTGATAAAATGCAGCTGTTTAAAGGGGAAATAACAAAACGGACGCCCCGCCTCTGTTTTGGTAAAACGCTGAAGGATGGGGCCTGGAGAAATGTAACCACTCTCAGATTAAACAGACAGAGCTGTGGATACAATGACCGACCATTCCATTATATCAATATTATAGTTATAACCATGTTATGAGGCTATACAGGACTGACCATCCATGATATCAACATTATAGTTATAACCATGTTATGAGGCTATACAGGACTGACCATCCATGATATCAACATTATAGTTATAACCATGTTATGAGGCTATACAGGACTGACCAGTGTTTGTTTACATTTACTTTGTTTACAAACATTGGAGAAAAACAGTTTATATTCTGGGTTGGAGTTTAACAGTTGAACTAAGCTCAATAAGCATGTATAAATTATATTCTTCAAGAATTAATGGTTTTATACACACACACACACACACACACACACACACACACACACACACACACACACACCACACAAATGTTTGCACCTACTCATTCCATTTTTTTTTTAAACTATTTTCTCCATTGTAGAATAATAGTGATGACATCACTACACAACGGGCGGCAGGGTAGCCTTGTGGTTAGAGCGTTGGACTGGTAACCGAAAGGTTCAAAGTAGCAACCCTTACCTTTGATGACAGCTTTGCCCACGCTTGGCATTCTGTCAACCAACTACACCTGGAATGTTCTGGTTGAGAACATAGTGGTCTCTGACATCATAGTGGTCTCTGACATCATAGTGGTCTCTGACATCATAGTGGTCTCTGACATCATAGTGGTCTCTGACATCACAGTGGTCTCTGACATCACAGTGGTCTCTGACATCACAGTGGTCTCTGACATCATAGTGGTCTCTGACATCATAGTGGTCTCTGACATCATAGTGGTCTCTGACATCACAGTGGTCTCTGACATCACAGTGGTCTCTGACATCACAGTGGTCTCTGACATCATAGTGGTCTCTGACATCATAGTGGTCTCTGACATCATAGTGGTCTCTGACATCACAGTGGTCTCTGACATCACAGTGGTCTCTGACATCACAGTGGTCTCTGACATCACAGTGGTCTCTGACATCACAGTGGTCTCTGACATCACAGTGGTCTCTGACATCACAGTGGTCTCTGACATTATAGTGGTCTCTGACATCACAGTGGTCTCTGACATCACAGTGGTCTCTGACATCACAGTGGTCTCTGACATCACAGTGGTCTCTGACATCATAGTGGTCTCTGACATCATAGTGGTCTCTGACATCATAGTGGTCTCTGACATCATAGTGGTCTCTGACATCACAGTGGTCTCTGACATCACAGTGGTCTCTGACATCACAGTGGTCTCTGACATCACAGTGGTCTCTGACATTATAGTGGTCTCTGACATCACAGTGGTCTCTGACATCACAGTGGTCTCTGACGTCATAGTGGTCTCTGACATTATAGTGGTCTCTGACATTATAGTGGTCTCTGACATCACAGTGGTCTCTGACATCATAGTGGTCTCTGACATCACAGTGGTCTCTGACATAATAGTAGTCTCTGACATCACATTTGTCTCTGACATCACATTTGTCTCTGACATCACAGTGGTCTCTGACATCACATTTGTCTCTGACATCACAGTGGTCTCTGACATTACAGTGGTCTCTGACATTATAGTGGTCTCTGACATCACAGTGGTCTCTGACATCACAGTGGTCTCTGACATCACAGTGGTCTCTGACATCACAGTGGTCTCTGACATCACAGTGGTCTCTGACATTATAGTGGTCTCTGACATTATAGTGGTCTCTGACATCACAGTGGTCTCTGACATCACAGTGGTCTCTGACATCACAGTGGTCTCTGACATTATAGTGGTCTCTGACATTATAGTGGTCTCTGACATTATAGTGGTCTCTGACATCACAGTGGTCTCTGACATCACAGTGGTCTCTGACATCACAGTGGTCTCTGACATTATAGTGGTCTCTGACATTATAGTGGTCTCTGACATCACAGTGGTCTCTGACATCACAGTGGTCTCTGACATCACAGTGGTCTCTGACATTATAGTGGTCTCTGACATCACAGTGGTCTCTGACATCACAGTGGTCTCTGACATCACAGTGGTCTCTGACATCACAGTGGTCTCTGACATCACAGTGGTCTCTGACATCATAGTGGTCTCTGACATCATAGTGGTCTCTGACATCACAGTGGTCTCTGACATCACAGTGGTCTCTGACATTATTGTAGTCTCTGACATCACAGTGGTCTCTGACATTATTGTAGTCTCTGACATCATAGTGGTCTCTGACATCATAGTGGTCTCTGACATTATAGTGGTCTCTGACATTATAATGGTCTCTGACATCACAGTGGTCTCTGACATCACAGTGGTCTCTGACATCATAGTGGTCAATACTCTACTGTACCAGTACTAGTACCATCTCTACTGTACCAATACTACTACCATCTCTACTGTACCAATACTACTACCATCTCTACTGTACCAATACTACTACCATCTCTACTGTACCAATACTACTACCATCTCTACTGTACCAATACTACTACCATCTCTACTGTACCAATACTAGTACCATCTCTACTGTACCAGTACCAATACTACTACCATCTCTACTGTACCAATACTACTACCATCTCTACTGTACCAATACCACTACCATCTCTACTGTAGCAATACTACTACCATCTCTACTGTACCGATACTACTACCATCTCTACTGTACCAATACTACTACCATCTCTACTGTACCAGTACCAATACTACTACCATCTCTACTGTACCAATACCACTACCATCTCTACTGTACCAATACTACTACCATCTCTACTGTACCAATACTACTACCATCTCTACTGTACCAATACTACTACTACTACCATCTCTACTGTACCAGTACTACTACCATCTCTACTGTACCAGTACCAATACTACTACCATCTCTACTGTACCAATACTACTACCATCTCTACTGTACCAATACTACTACCATCTCTACTGTACCAATACTACTACCATCTCTACTGTTCCAATACTACTACCATCTCTACTGTTCCAATACTACTACCATCTCTACTGTACCAATACCACTACCATCTCTACTGTACCAGTACTACTACCATCTCTACTGTACCAGTACTACTACCATCTCTACTGTACCACTACCAATACTACTACCATCTCTACTGTACCAATACTACTACCATCTCTACTGTACCAATACCAATACTACTACCATCTCTACTGTACCAATACTACTACCATCTCTACTGTAGCAATACTACTACCATCTCTACTGTAGCAATACTACTACCATCTCTACTGTAGCAATACTACTACCATCTCTACTGTACCAATACTACTACCATCTCTACTGTACCAATACTACTACCATCTCTACTGTACCAGTACTACTACCATCTCTACTGTACCAGTACTACTACCATCTCTACTGTAGCAATACTACTACCATCTCTACTGTACCAATACCAATACTACTACCATCTCTACTGTACCAATACTACTACCATCTCTACTGTAGCAATACTACTACCATCTCTACTGTAGCAATACTACTACCATCTCTACTGTAGCAATACTACTACCATCTCTACTGTACCAATACTACTACCATCTCTACTGTACCAATACTACTACCATCTCTACTGTACCAATACTACTACCATCTCTACTGTAGCAATACTACTACCATCTCTACTGTACCAATACTACTACCATCTCTACTGTACCAATACTACTACCATCTCTACTGTACCAATACTACTACCATCTCTACTGTACCAATACTACTACCATCTCTACTGTACCAGTACTACTACCATCTCTACTGTACCAATACCAATACTACTACCATCTCTACTGTAGCAATACTACTACCATCTCTACTGTACCAATACCAATACTACTACCATCTCTACTGTACCAATACTACTACCATCTCTACTGTAGCAATACTACTACCATCTCTACTGTACCAATACTACTACCATCTCTACTGTACGCAATACTACTACCATCTCTACTGTACCAGTACTACAACCATCTCTACTGTACCAATACTACTACCATCTCTACTGTACCAATACCACTACCATCTCTACTGTACCAATACTACTACCATCTCTACTGTACCAGTACCAATACTAGTACCATCTCTACTGTACCAGTACTACTACCATCTCTACTGTACCAATACTACTACCACCTCTACTGTACCAGTACCAATACTACTACCATCTCTACTGTACCAGTACTACTACCATCTCTACTGTACCAGTACTACTACCATCTCTACTGTACCAATACTACTACCATCTCTACTGTACCAGTACTACTACCATCTCTACTGTACCAATACTACTACCATCTCTACTGTACCAATAATACTACCATCTCTACTGTACCAGTACCACTACCATCTCTACTGTACCAGTACTACTACCATCTCTACTGTACCAGTACTACTACCATCTCTACTGTACCAATACCATCTCTACTGTACCAGTACTACTACCATCTCTACTGTACCAGTACTACTACCATCTCTACTGTACCAGTACTACTACCATCTCTACTGTACCAGTACTACTACCATCTCTACTGTACCAATACTACTACCATCTCTACTGTACCTGTACTACTACCATCTCTACTGTACCAATACTACTACCATCTCTACTGTACCTGTACTACTACCATCTCTACTGTACCAATACTACTACCATCTCTACTGTACCTGTACCAATACTACTACCATCTCTACTGTACCAATACTAGTACCATCTCCACTGTACCTGTACCAATACTAGTACCATCTCTACTGTACCTGTACCAATACTAGTACCATCTCTACTGTACCAATACTAGTACCATCTCCACTGTACCTGTACCAATACTACTACCATCTCTACTGTACCAATACTAGTACCATCTCCACTGTACCTGTACCAATACTAGTACCATCTCTACTGTACCAATACTACTACCATCTCTACTGTACCAGTACTACTACCATCTCTACTGTACCAGTACTACTACCATCTCTACTGTACCAATACTACTACCATCTCTACTGTACCAATACTACTACCATCTCTACTGTACCAATACTACTACCATCTCTACTGTACCAGTACCAATACTACTACCATCTCTACTGTACCAATACTACTACCATCTCTACTGTACCAGTACCAATACTACTACCATCTCTACTGTACCAATACTACTACCATCTCTACTGTACCAATACTACTACCATCTCTACTGTACCAATACTACTACCATCTCTACTGTACCAGTACCAATACTACTACCATCTCTACTGTACCAATACTACTACCATCTCTACTGTACCAGTACCAATACTACTACCATCTCTACTGTACCAATACTACTACCATCTCTACTGTACCAATACCAATACTACTACCATCTCTACTGTACCAATACTACTACCATCTCTACTGTACCAGTACCAATACTACTACCATCTCTACTGTACCAATACTACTACCATCTCTACTGTACCAGTACTACTACCATCTCTACTGTACCAGTACTACTACCATCTCTACTGTACCAATACTACTACCATCTCTACTGTACCAATACTACTACCATCTCTACTGTAGCAATACTACTACCATCTCTACTGTACCAGTACCAATACTACTGCCATCTCTACTGTACCTGTACCAATACTACTACCATCTCTCCTGCACCTGTACCAATACTACTACCATCTCTACTGTACCAATACTTTCTACCACGTCTACTGTACCAATACTACTACCATCTCTACTGTACCAATACTACTGCCATCTCTACTGTACCAATACTACTACCACCTCTACTGTACCAATACCAATACTACTGCCATCTCTACTGTACCAATACTACTACCACCTCTACTGTACCAATACCAATACTACTACCATCTCTACTGTACCAATACTACTACCATCTATACTGTACCAATACTACTACCATCTCTACTGTACCAATACTACTACCATCTCTACTGTACCAGTACCAATACTACTACCACCTCTACTGTACCAATACTACTACCATCTCTACTGTACCGATACTACTACCATCTCTACTGTACCAGTACCAATACTACTACCATCTCTACTGTACCAATACTACTACCATCTCTCCTGTACCAATACTACTACCATCTCTACTGTACCAATACTACTACCATCTCTACTGTACCAATACTACTACCATCTCTACTGTACCAATACTACTACCATCTCTACTGTACCAGTACCAATACTACTACCATCTCTACTGTACCAATACTACTACCATCTCTACTGTACCAATACTACTACCATCTCTACTGTACCAATACTACTACCATCTCTACTGTACCAGTACTACTACCATCTCTACTGTACCAATACTACTACCATCTCTACTGTACCGATACTACTACCATCTCTACTGTACCAGTACCAATACTACTACCATCTCTACTGTACCAATACTCTGCTAAATGGCATATATTATTATTATTATTATTATTACTACCATCTCTACTGTACCAATACTACTACCATCTCTACTGTACCAATACTACTACCATCTCTACTGTACCAGTACCAATACTACTACCATCTCTACTGTACCAATACTACTACCATTTCTACTGTACCAGTACTACTAGCGTCTCCGAATACAACAGGTGTAGAGCTTACAGTGAAATGTTTACTTACAAGCCCAACAATGCAGTTTTCAGAAAAATACCTAAACAAAGGTAAGAGATAAGAAAAACAAATAATTGTTTAGCTGCCAGACACACCCAAACTATGGGACTAGCAGCTCCTTCAATATGTCAACTCTCTCTCTCTCTCTGTCCCTCTATCCTCTCTCTCTGTCCCTCTATCCTCTCTCTCTGTCCCTCTGTCCTTTCTCTCTGTCCCTCTATCCTCTCTCTCTCTCTGTCCCTCTATCCTCTCTCTCTGTCCCTCTATCCTCTCTCTCTGTCCCTCTGTCCTCTCTCTCTGTCCCTCTGTCCTTTCTCTCTGTCCCTCTATCCTCTCTCTCTCTCTGTCCCTCTATCCTCTCTCTCTGTCCCTCTGTCCTTTCTCTCTGTCCCTCTATCCTCTCTCTCTCTCTGTCCCTCTATCCTCTCTCTCTCTCTGTCCCTCTATCCTCTCTCTCTGTCCCTCTATCCTCTCTCTCTGTCCCTCTATCCTCTCTCTCTATCCCCTCTCTCTTTCCCTCCATCCTCTCTCTCTGTCCCTCTATCCTCTCTCTCTGTCCCTCTATCCTCTCTCTCTGTCCCTCTATCCTCTCTCTCTGTCCCTCTATCCTCTCTCTCTGTCCCTCTGTCCTCTCTCTCTGTCCCTCTCCTCTCTCTCTGTCCCTCTATCCTCTCTCTCTCTCTGTCCCTCTATCCTCTCTCTCTGTCCCTCTATCCTCTCTCTCTGTCCCTCTATCCTCTCTGTCCCTCTATCCTCTCTCTCTCTGTCCCTCTATCCTCTCTCTCTCTGTCCCTCTATCCTCTCTCTCTGTCCCTCCATCCTCTCTCTCTGTCCCTCTATCCCCTATCCTCTCTCTCTGTCCCTCTATCCTCTCTCTCTGTCCCTCTATCCTCTCTCTCTCTGTCCCTCTATCCTCTCTTCTCTCTGTCCCTCTATCCTCTCTCTCTGTCCCCTCTCTCTTTCCCTCCATCCTCTCTCTCTGTCCCTCTATCCCCTCTCTCTTTCCCTCTATCCCCTCTCTCTTTCCCTCCATCCTCTCTCTCTGTCCCTCTATCCTCTCTCTCTGTCCCTCTATCCTCTCTCTCTATCCTCTCTCTCTCTGTCCCTCTATCCTCTCTCTCTCTGTCCCTCTATCCTCTCTCTCTCTGTCCCTCTATCCTCTCTCTCTGTCCCTCTATCCTCTCTCTCTATCCCCTCTCTCTTTCCCTCCATCCTCTCTCTCTGTCCCTCTATCCTCTCTCTCTGTCCCTCTATCCTCTCTCTCTATCCTCTCTCTCTCTGTCCCTCTATCCTCTCTCTCTCTCTGTCCCTCTATCCTCTGTCCCTCTATCCTCTCTCTCTCTGTCCCTCTATCCTCTCTCTCTCTGTCCCTCTATCCTCTCTCTCTCTCTGTCCCTCTATCCTCTCTCTCTCTCTGTCCCTCTATCCTCTCTCTCTCTCTGTCCCTCTATCCTCTCTCTCTCTCTGTCCCTCTATCCTCTCTCTCTCTGTCCCTCTATCCTCTCTCTCTCTCTGTCCCTCTATCCTCTCTCTCTCTGTCCCTCTATCCTCTCTCTCTCTGTCCCTCTATCCTCTCTCTCTCTGTCCCTCTATCCCTCTATCCTCTCTCTCTCTCTGTCCCTCTATCCTCTCTCTCTCTCTGTCCCTCTATCCTCTCTCTCTCTCTGTCCCTCCATCCTCTCTCTCTCTGTCCCTCCATCCTCTCTCTCTCTGTCCCTCTATCCTCTCTCTCTGTCCCTCTATCCTCTCTCTCTTTCCCTCCATCCTCTCTCTCTTTCCCTCCATCCTCTCTCTCTATCCCCTCTCTCTGTCCCTCTATCCTCTCTCTGTCCCTCTATCCTCTCTTTCTATCTTCTCTCTCTGTCCCTCTATCCTCTCTCTCTATCTTCTCTCTCTGTCCCTCTATCCTCTCTCTGTCCCTCTATCCTGCATCTCTGTCCCTCTATCTTCTCTCTCTATCCTCCCTCTCTGTCCCTCTATCCTCTCTCTCTATCCTCTCTCCCTGTCCCTCTATCCTCTCTCTGTCCCTCTATCTTGCATCTCTGTCCCTCTATCCTCTCTCTCTATTCTCTCTCTCTGTCCCTCTATCCTCTCTCTCTATCCTCTCTCTCTGTCCCTCTATCCTCTCTCTCTGTCCCTCTATCCTCTCTCTCTGTCCCTCTATCATCTCTCTGTTTCTCCCTCTCTCTCCTTGTAGTGTTTCTCCCTCTCCCCCTGTAGTGTTTCTCCCTCTCCCCCTGTAGTGTTTCTCCCTCTCCCCCTGTAGTGTTTCTCCCTCTCCCCCTGTAGTGTTTCTCCCTGTAGTGTTTCTCCCTGTAGTGTTTCTCCCTCTCTCTCCCTGTAATGTTTCTCCCTCTCTCTCCCTGTAGTGTTTCTCCCTCTCTCTCCCTGTAGTGTTTCTCCCTGTAGTGTTTCTCCCTGTAGTGTTTCTCCCTGTAGTGTTTCTCCCTCTCTCTCCCTGTAGTGTTTCTCCCTCTCTCCCCCTGTAGTGTTTCTCCCTGTAGTGTTTCTCCCTCTTTCTCCCTGTAGTGTTTCTCCCTGTAGTGTTTCTCCCTGTAGTGTTTCTCCCTCTCTCTCCCTGTAGTGTTTCTCCCTCTCTCTCCCTGTAGTGTTTCTCCCTGTAGTGTTTCTCCCTCTCTCTCCCTGTAGTGTTTCTCCGTCTCTCTCCCTGTAGTGTTTCTCCCTGTAGTGTTTCTCCCTGTAGTGTTTCTCCCTGTAGTGTTTCTCCCTCTCTCTCCCTGTAGTGTTTCTCCCTCTCTCTCCCTGTAGTGTTTCTCCCTCTCTCTCCCTGTAGTGTTTCTCCCTCTCTCTCCCTGTAGTGTTTCTCCCTCTCTCGCCCTGTAGTGTTTCTCCCTCTCTCTCCCTGTAGTGTTTCTCCCTCTCTCTCCCTGCAGTGTTTCTCCCTCTCTCTCCCTGTAGTGTTTCTCCCTGTAGTGTTTCTCCCTGTAGTGTTTCTCCCTCTCTCTCCCTGTAGTGTTTCTCCCTGTCCCTGTGTTTCTCCCTCTCTCTCCCTGTAGTGTTTCTCCCTGTAGTGTTTCTCCCTGTAGTGTTTCTCCCTGTAGTGTTTCTCCCTCTCTCTCCCTGTAGTGTTTCTCCCTCTCTCTCCCTGTAGTGTTTCTCCCTCTCTCTCCCTGTAGTGTTTCTCCCTGTAGTGTTTCTCCCTCTCTCTCCCTGTAGTGTTTCTCCCTCTCTCTCCCTGTAGTGTTTCTCCCTGTAGTGTTTCTCCCTCTCTCTCCCTGTAGTGTTTCTCCCTGTAGTGTTTCTCCCTCTCTCTCCCTGTAGTGTTTCTCCCTCTCTCTCCCTGTAGTGTTTCTCCCTCTCTCTCCCTGTAGTGTTTCTCCCTGTAGTGTTTCTCCCTCTCTCTCCCTGTAGTGTTTCTCCCTCTCTCTCCCTGTAGTGTTTCTCCCTGTAGTGTTTCTCCCTCTCTCTCCCTGTAGTGTTTCTCCCTCTCTCCCTGTCTGTTTCTCCCTGTAGTGTTTCTCCCTCTCTCCTGTTTCTCCCTCTTTCTCCCTGTAGTGTTTCTCCCTGTAGTGTTTCTCCCTGTAGTGTTTCTCCCTGTAGTGTTTCTCCCTGTAGTGTTTCTCCCTGTAGTGTTTCTCCCTGCAGTGTTTCTCCCTCTCTCTCCCTGTAGTGTTTCTCCCTGTAGTGTTTCTCCCTGTAGTGTTTCTCCCTCTCTCTCCCTGTAGTGTTTCTCCCTGTAGTGTTTCTCCCTCTCTCTCCCTGTAGTGTTTCTCCCTGTAGTGTTTCTCCCTGTAGTGTTTTTCCCTGTAGTGTTTCTCCCTCTCTCTCCCTGTAGTGTTTCTCCCTCTCTCTCCCTGTAGTGTTTCTCCCTCTCTCTCCCTGTAGTGTTTCTCCCTGTAGTGTTTCTCCCTGTAGTGTTTCTCCCTGTAGTGTTTCTCCCTGTAGTGTTTCTCCCTGTAGTGTTTCTCCCTGTAGTGTTTCTCCCTCTCTCTCCCTGTAGTGTTTCTCCCTCTCTCTCCCTGTAGTGTTTCTCCCTCTCTCTCCCTGTAGTGTTTCTCCCTGTAGTGTTTCTCCATGTAGTGTTTCTCCCTCTCTCTCCCTGTAGTGTTTCTCCCTGTAGTGTTTCTCCATGTAGTGTTTCTCCCTCTCTCTCCCTGTAGTGTTTCTCCCTCTCTCTCCCTGTAGTGTTTCTCCCTCTCTCTCCCTGTAGTGTTTCTCCCTCTCTCTCCCTGTAGTGTTTCTCCCTCTCTCTCCCTGTAGTGTTTCTCCCTGTAGTGTTTCTCCCTGTAGTGTTTCTCCCTGTAGTGTTTCTCCCTGTAGTGTTTCTCCCTCTCTCTCCCTGTAGTGTTTCTCCCTGTAGTGTTTCTCCCTGTTGTGTTTCTCCCTGTAGTGTTTCTCTCTCTCTCCCTGTAGTGTTTCTCCCTGCTGTGTTTCTCCCTCTCTCTCCCTGTAGTGTTTCTCCCTCTCTCTCCCTGTCGTGTTTCTCACTGTAGTGTTTCTCACTGTAGTGTTTCTCCCTGTAGTGTTTCTCACTGTAGTGTTTCTCCCTGTAGTGTTTCTCCCTGTAGTGTCTCTACCTGCAGTGTTTCTCCCTGTAGTGTTTCTCCCTCTCTCTCCCTGTAGTGTTTCTCCCTGTAGTGTTTCTCCCTGTAGTTTCTCCCTGTAGTGTTTCTCCCTGTAGTGTTTCTCTCTCTCTCCCTGTAGTGTTTCTCCCTGCTGTGTTTCTCCCTCTCTCTCCCTGTAGTGTTTCTCCCTATCTCTCCCTGTAGTGTTTCTCCCTCTCTCTCCCTGTAGTGTTTCTCCCTGTAGTGTTTCTCCCTGTAGTGTTTCTCCCTGTAGTGTTTCTCCCTGTAGTGTTTCTCCCTCTCTCTCCCTATAGTGTTTCTCCCTCTCTCTCCCTGTAGTGTTTCTCCCTCTCTCTCCCTGTCGTGTCTCTCCCTCTCTCTCCCTGTAGTGTTTCTCCCTGTAGTGTTTCTCCCTGTAGTGTTTCTCCCTCTCTCTCCCTGTAGTGATTCTCCCTCTCTCTCACTGTAGTGTTTCTCCCTGTAGTGTTTTTCCCTGTAGTGTTTCTCCCTCTCTCTCCCTGTAGTGTCTCTCCCTCTCTCTCCCTGTAGTGTTTCTCCCTGTAGTGTTTCTCCCTGTAGTGTTTCTCCCTCTCTCTCCCTGTAGTGTCTCTCCCTCTCTCTCCCTGTAGTGTTTCTCCCTGTAGTGTTTCTCCCTGTAGTGTTTCTCCCTCTCTCTCCCTGTAGTGTTTCTCCCTCTCTCTCACTGTAGTGTTTCTCCCTGTAGTGTTTCTCCCTGTAGTGTTTCTCCCTCTCTCTCCCTGTAGTGTTTCTCCCTCTCTCTCCCTGTAGTGTTTCTCCCTGTAGTGTTTCTCCCTGTAGTGTTTCTCCCTGTAGTGTTTCTCCCTCTCTCTCCCTGTAGTGTTTCTCCCTCTCTCTCCCTGTAGTGTTTCTCCCTGCAGTGTTTCTCCCTCTCTCTCCCTGTAGTGTTTCTCCCTGTAGTGTTTCTCCCTGTAGTGCATTATGGGACCTGGTCAGATGTAGTGCATTATGGGACCTGGTCAGATGTAGTGCATTATGGGACCTGGTCAGATGTGGTGCATTATGGGACCTAGTCAGGTGTAGTGCATTATGGGACCTGGTCAGATGTAGTGCATTATGGGACGTGGTCATATGTAGTGCATTATGGGACCTGGTCAGGTGTAGTGCATTATGTGACCTAGTCAGGTGTAGTGCATTATGGGACCTAGTCAGGTGTAGTGCATTATGGGACCTGGTCAGGTGTAGTGCATTATGGGACCTGGTCAGATGTAGTGCATTATGGGACCTGGTCAGATGTAGTGCATTATGGGACCTGGTCAGGTGTAGTGCATTATGGGACCTGGTCAGATGTAGTGCATTATGGGACCTGGTCAGATGTAGTGCATTATGGGACCTGGTCAGATGTAGTGCATTATGGGACCTGGTCAGATGTAGTGCATTATGGGACCTGGTCAGATGTAGTGCATTATGGGACCTGGTCAGATGTAGTGCATTATGGGACCTGGTCAGATGTAGTGCATTATGGGACCTGGTCAGATGTAGTGCATTATGGGACCTGGTCAGATGTAGTGCATTATGGGACCTGGTCAGGTGTAGTGCATTATGGGACCTGGTCAGATGTAGTGCATTATGGGACCTGGTCAGATGTAGTGCATTATGGGACCTGGTCTGGTGTAGTGCATTATGGGACCTGGTCAGATGTAGTGCATTATGGGACCTGGTCAGGTGTAGTGCATTATGGGACCTGGTCAGATGTAGTGCATTATGCGACCTGGTCAGATGTAGTGCATTATGGGACCTGGTCAGATGTAGTGCATTATGGGACCTGGTCAGATGTAGTGCATTATGGGACCTGGTCAGATGTAGTGCATTATGGGACCTGGTCAGGTGTAGTGCATTATGGGACCTGGTCAAATGTAGTGCATTATGGGACCTGGTCAGATGTAGTGCATTATGGGACCTGGTCAAATGTAGTGCATTATGGGACCTGGTCAGATGTAGTGCATTATGGGACCTGGTCAGATGTAGTGCATTATGGGACCTGGTCAGATGTGTAGTGCATTATGGGACCTGGTCAGATGTAGTGCATTATGGGACCTGGTCAGGTGTAGTGCATTATGGGACCTGGTCAGATGTAGTGCATTATGGGACCTGGTCAGATGTAGTGCATTATGGGACCTGGTCTGGTGTAGTGCATTATGGGACCTGGTCAGATGTAGTGCATTATGGGACCTGGTCAGGTGTAGTGCATTATGGGACCTGGTCAGATGTAGTGCATTATGCGACCTGGTCAGATGTAGTGCATTATGGGACCTGGTCAGATGTAGTGCATTATGGGACCTGGTCAGATGTAGTGCATTATGGGACCTGGTCAGGTGTAGTGCATTATGGGACCTGGTCAGGTGTAGTGCTTTATGGGACCTGGTCAGATGTACCTATTTATTTTACCTTTATTAAGATCAGTTAAGAACAAATTCTTATTTTCAGTG
>NW_026290856.1:92500-100000 GCF_023373465.1 Oncorhynchus keta | reverse complement strand
TTCTCCATGGGCTAACAGGTAACAGTCTCTCTGGGGTTTAGCAGACTGAGCTGAGAACAGTCTGTTCTCCATGGGCTAACAGGTAACAGTCTCTCTGGGGTTTAGCAGACTGAGCTGAGGACAGTCTGTTCTCCATGGGCTAACAGGTAACAGTCTCTCTGGGGTTTAGTAGACTGAGCTGAGAACAGACTGTTCTCCATGAGCTAACAGGTAACAGTCTCTCTGGGGTTTAGCAGACTGAGCTGAGGACAGTCTGTTCTCCATGGGCTAACAGGTAACAGTCTCTCTGGGGTTTAGCAGACTGAGCTGAGGACAGACTGTTCTCCATGGGCTAACAGGCAACAGTCTCTCTGGGGTTTAGCAGACTGAGCTGAGGACAGTCTGTTCTCCATGGGCTAACAGGTAACAGTCTCTCTGGGGTTTAGCAGACTGAGCTGAGGACAGTCTGTTCTCCATGGGCTAACAGGTAACAGTCTCTCTGGGGTTTAGCAGACTGAGCTGAGGACAGACTGTTCTCCATGGGCTAACAGGCAACAGTCTCTCTGGGGTTTAGCAGACTGAGCTGAGGACAGTCTGTTCTCCATGGGCTAACAGGTAACAGTCTCTCTGGGGTTTAGCAGACTGAGCTGAGGACAGTCTGTTCTCCATGGGCTAACAGGTAACAGTCTCTCTGGGGTTTAGCAGACTGAGCTGAGAACAGACTGTTCTCCATGGGCTAACAGGTAACAGTCTCTCTGGGGTTTAGCAGACTGAGCTGAGGACAGTCTGTTCTCCATGGGCTAACAGGTAACAGTCTCTCTGGGGTTTAGCAGACTGAGCTGAGAACAGACTGTTCTCCATGGGCTAACAGGTAACAGTCTCTCTGGGGTTTAGCAGACTGAGCTGAGGACAGACTGTTCTCCATGGGCTAACAGGTAACAGTCTCTCTGGGGTTTAGCAGACTGAGCTGAGAACAGACTGTTCTCCATGGGCTAACAGGTAACAGTCTCTCTGGGGTTTAGCAGACTGAGCTGAGAACAGACTGTTCTCCATGGGCTAACAGGTAACAGTCTCTCTTATAATTCACCCTCCCATCACCTTCTTCTGTTTGTATAATGACCCAAGAACCTCCAATGTACCAGCTGTCAGTCTTAGAGCCCATCTGTCTGTCCCTCAGGAGACATCTGTCTGTCCCTCAGGAGACATCTGTCTGTCCCTCAGGAGACATCTGTCTGTCCCTCAGGAGACACCTGTCTGACCCTCAGGAGACATCTGTCTGTCCCTCAGGAGACATCTGTCTGACCCTCAGGAGACATCTGTCTGACCCTCAGGAGACATCTGTCTGTCCCTCAGGAGACATCTGTCTGTCCCTCAGGAGACGCCTGTCTGTCCCTCAGGTTGTATCAGGAGACATCTGTCTGTCCCTCAGGAGACATCTGTCTGTCCCTCAGGAGACATCTGTCTGTCCCTCAGGAGACATCTGTCTGTCCGGAGACATCTGTCTGTCCCTCAGGAGACACCTGTCTGTCCCTCAGGAGACATCTGTCTGTCCCTCAGGAGACATCTGTCTGTCCCTCAGGAGACATCTGTCTGTCCCTCAGGTTGTATCAGGAGACATCTGTCTGTCCCTCAGGAGACATCTGTCTGTCCCTCAGGAGACACCTGTCTGTCCCTCAGGAGACATCTGTCTGTCCCTCAGGAGACATCTGTCTGTCCCTCAGGAGACATCTATCTGTCCCTCAGGAGACATCTGTCTGTCCCTCAGGTTGTATCAGGAGACATCTGTCTGACCCTCAGGAGAAATCTGTCTGTCCCTCAGGAGACATCTGTCTGTCCCTCAGGAGACATCTGTCTGTCCATCAGGAGACATCTGTCTGTCCCTCAGGAGACATCTGTCTGTCCCTCAGGAGACACCTGTCTGTCCCTCAGGAGACATCTGTCTGTCCCTCAGGAGACACCTGTCTGTCCCTCAGGAGACATCTGTCTGTCCCTCAGGAGACACCTGTCTGTCCCTCAGGAGACACCTGTCTGTCCCTCAGGATACATCTGTCTGTCCCTCAGGAGACATCTGTCTGTCCCTCAGGAGACATCTGTCTGTCCCTCAGGAGACATCTGTCTGTCCCTCAGGAGACATCTGTCTGTCCCTCAGGAGACATCTGTCTGTCCCTCAGGTTGTATCAGGAGACATCTGTCTGTCCCTCAGGTTGTTTCAGGAGACATCTGTCTGTCCCTCAGGTTGTATCAGGAGACATCTGTCTGCTAAAACACAGCATGTTGATTTCTCTTCAGACATTTAGGTTTTCTAATTCTTCGTATTATTTAATAATTTTTGGGGAAGAATGAATTTGTTATGTCAGAATATGTGTCACAGTTTGACAGATAATGCAGCCCTGTTTCTATCTCTTTGTGGAGACAGAATGAGCACAGCCTGTCCTCTCTGGGCCAGGTTTACCATCCTGTCCTCTCTGGGCCAGGTTTACCAGCCTGTCCTCTCTGGGCAGCTAGGTCAACCAGCCTGTCCTCTCTGGGCCAGGTTTACCATCCTGTCCTCTCTGGGCCAGGTTTACCATCCTGTCCTCTCTGGGCCAGGTTTACCAGCCTGTCCTCTCTGGGCCAGGTTTACCAGCCTGTCCTCTCTGGGCCAGGTTTACCAGCCTGTCCTCTCTGGGCCAGGTTTACCAGCCTGTCCTCTCTGGGCCAGGTTTACCAGCCTGTCCTCTCTGGGCAGCCAGGTCTACCAGCCTGTCCTCTCTGGGCAGCCAGGTTTACCAGCCTGTCCTCTCTGGGCAGCCAGGTCTACCAGCCTGTCCTCTCTGGGCAGCCAGGTCTACCAGCCTGTCCTCTCTGGGCAGCCAGGTCTACCAGCCTGTCCTCTCTGGGCAGCCAGGTCTACCAGCCTGTCCTCTCTGGGCAGCCAGGTCTACCAGCCTGTCCTCTCTGGGCAGCCAGGTCTACCAGACTGTCCTCTCTGGGCAGCCAGGTCTACCAGACTGTCCTCTCTGGGCAGCCAGGTCTACCAGCCTGTCCTCTCTGGGCAGCCAGGTCTACCAGCCTGTCCTCTCTGGACAGCCAGGTCTACCAGCCTGTCCTCTCTGGGCAGCCAGGTCTACCAGCCTGTCCTCTCTGGGCAGCCAGGTCTACCAGCCTGTCCTCTCTGGGCAGCCAGGTCTACCAGCCTGTCCTCTCTGGGCAGCCAGGTCTACCAGCCTGTCCTCTCTGGGCCAGGTCTACCAGCCTGTCCTCTCTGGGCCAGGTCTACCAGCCTGTCCTCTCTGGGCCAGGTCTACCAGCCTGTCCTCTCTGGGCCAGGTCTACCAGCCTGTCCTCTCTGGGCCAGGTCTACCAGCCTGTCCTCTCTGGGCCTACCAGGTCTCTCTGGGCCAGGTCTACAGCCTGTCCTCTCTGGGCCAGGTCTACCAGCCTGTCCTCTCTGGGCCAGGTCTACCAGCCTGTCCTCTCTGGGCCAGGTCTACCAGCCTGTCCTCTCTGGGCCAGGTCTACCAGCCTGTCCTCTCTGGGCCAGGTCTACCAGCCTGTCCTCTCTGGGCCAGGTCTACCAGCCTGTCCTCTCTGGGCCAGGTCTACCAGCCTGTCCTCTCTGGGCCAGGTCTACCAGCCTGTCCTCTCTGGGCCAGGTCTACCAGCCTGTCCTCTCTGGGCCAGGTCTACCAGACTGAGTCTGTACATAGTGTTTTCCATCAATCACGGTGGTCAGATGCAACCATCTACTCTCTGTTTTAGAGCCAAAAAGCATTGAAGTATATTTTGTGTGATTTCTTTTCCAATAGGTGATATATTTTTGCTTTGTGAAAATTTGGTTGGGCCAGATTTTCTGTGCTGTCCTGAGGGAGACTTGTCTGGGTTGGTAGTGGTTAGTTTATTGGGCCTTGGACCCAGGTGGCTGATGGGACTCTTCTCTACAGTCACCTCTTGGCAGTTGAGGGCTTTGTAATGGGGGGGTCATGTGTTTTTAAATTATTGTGACATTTGGTGACTCTTTTCTGGATATTAATCAGAAGAGAGAATTGGCCTGATTCTGTTGCTAGGGGTTTTTCCCCATACTGCCATATAGTGGACCCTATACTGCCATATAGTGGACCCCACACTGCCATATAGTGGACACTATACTGCCATATAGTGGACCCCACACTGCCATATAGTGGACCCCACACTGCCATATAGTGGGCCCCATACTCCCATATAGTGGACCCCACACTGCCATATAGTGGACCCCACATTGCCATATAGTGGACCCCACACTGCCATATAGTGGACCCCACACTGCCATATAGTGGACCCCACACTCCCTATAGTGGACCCCACACTGCCATATAGTGGACCCCACACTGCCATATAGCGGACCCCACACTGCCATATAGTGGGCCCCACCCTGCCATATAGCGGGCCCCACCCTGCCATATAGTGGGCCCCACACTGCCATATAGTGGACCCCACATAGTGGACCCCACACTCCCACATAGTGGACCCCACACTGCCATATAGCGGGCCCCACCCTGCCATATAGTGGGCCCCACCCTGCCATATAGCGGACCCCACACTGCCATATAGTGGACCCCACATAGTGGACCCCACACTCCCACATAGTGGACCCCACACTGCCATATAGTGGGCCCCACCCTGCCATATAGTGGACCCCACACTGCCATATAGTGGACCCCACACTCCCATATAGTGGACCCCACACTGCCATATAGTGGACCCCACACTGCCATATAGTGGACCCCACACTGCCATATAGTGGACCCCACACTGCCATATAGTGGACCCCACACTGCCATATAGTGGGCCCCACACTGCCATATAGTGGACCCCACACTGCCATATAGTGGACCCCACACTGCCATATAGTGGACCCCACACTGCCATATAGTGGACCCCACACTGCCATATAGCGGACCCCACACTGCCATATAGTGGGCCCCACACTGCCATATAGTGGACCCCACATAGTGGACCCCACACTGCCATATAGTGGACCCCACACTGCCATATAGTGGACCCCACACTGCCATATAGTGGACCCCACACTGCCATATAGTGGACCCCACACTGCCATATAGTGGACCCCACACTTCACTGCCATATAGTGGACCCCACACTGCCATATAGTGGACCCCACACTGCCATATAGTGGACCCCACACTGCCATATAGTGGACCCCACACTGCCATATAGTGGACCCCACACTTCACTGCCATATAGTGGACCCCACACTGCCATATAGTGGACCCCACACTGCCATATAGTGGACCCCATACTGCCATATAGTGGACCCCACACTGCCATATAGTGGACCCCACACTGCCATATAGTGGACCCCACACTGCCATATAGTGGACCCCACACTGCCATATAGTGGACCCCACACTGCCATATAGTGGACCCCACACTGCCATATAGTGGACCCCACACTGCCATATAGTGGACCCCACACTTCACTGCCATATAGTGGACCCCATACTGCCATATAGTGGGCCCCACACTTCACTGCCATATAGTGGACCCCACACTGCCATATAGTGGGCCCCACACTGCCATATAGTGGACCCCATACTGCCATATAGTGGACCCCACACTGCCATATAGTGGGCCCCACACTGCCATATAGTGGACCCCACACTGCCATATAGTGGACCCCACACTGCCATATAGTGGACCCCACACTTCACTGCCATATAGTGGACCCCATACTGCCATATAGTGGGCCCCACACTGCCATATAGTGGACCCCACACTGCCATATAGTGGACCCCACACTGCCATATAGTGGACCCCACACTTCACTGCCATATAGTGGACCCCACACTGCCATATAGTGGACCCCACACTGCCATATAGTGGACCCTACACTGCCATATAGTGGACCCCACACTGCCATATAGTGGACCCCACACTGCCATATAGTGGACCCCATACTTCACTGCCATATTGTGGACCCCACACTGCCATATAGTGGACCCCACACTGCCATATAGTGGACCCCACACTGCCATATAGTGGACCCCATACTTCACTGCCATATAGTGGACCCCACACTTCACTGCCATATAGTGGACCCCATACTGCCATATAGTGGACCCCACACTTCACTGCCATATAGTGGACCCCATACTGCCATATAGTGGACCCCACACTGCCATATAGTGGACCCCATACTGCCATATAGTGGACCCCACACTGCCATATAGTGGACCCCACACTGCCATATAGTGGACCCCACACTGCCATATAGTGGACCCCACACTGCCATATAGTGGACCCCACACTGCCATATAGTGGACCCCACACTGCCATATAGTGGACCCCATACTGCCATATAGTGGACCCCACACTGCCATATAGTGGACCCCACACTGCCATATAGTGGACCCACACTTCACTGCCATATAGTGGACCCCACACTGCCATATAGTGGGCCCCACACTGCCATATAGTGGACCCCACACTGCCATATAGTGGGCCCCACACTGCCATATAGTGGACCCCACACTGCCATATAGTGGACCCCACACTGCCATATAGTGGACCCCACACTTCACTGCCATATAGTGGACCCCACACTGCCATATAGTGGGCCCCACACTGCCATATAGTGGACCCCATACTGCCATATAGTGGACCCCACACTGCCATATAGTGGACCCCACACTGCCATATAGTGGACCCCACACTGCCATATAGTGGACCCCACACTGCCATATAGTGGACCCCACACTGCCATATAGTGGACCCCACACTGCCATATAGTGGACCCCACACTGCCATATAGTGGACCCCACACTGCCATATAGTGGACCCCACACTGCCATATAGCGGACCCATATAGTGGACCCCACACTGCCATATAGTGGACCCCACACTGCCATATAGTGGACCCCACACTGCCATATAGTGGACCCCACACTGCCATATAGTGGACCCCACACTGCCATATAGCGGACCCATATAGTGGACCCCACACTGCCATATAGTGGACCCCACACTGCCATATAGTGGACCCCACACTGCCATATAGTGGACCCCACACTGCCATATAGTGGACCCCACACTGCCATATAGTGGACCCCACACTGCCATATAGTGGACCCCACACTGCCATATAGTGGACCCCACCCTGCCATATAGTGGACCCCACCCTGCCATATAGTGGACCCCACCCTGCCATATAGTGGACCCCACCCTGCCATATAGTGGACCCCACCCTGCCATATAGTGGACCCCACACTGCCATATAGTGGACCCCACACTGCCATATAGTGGACCCCACCCTGCCATATAGTGGACCCCACCCTGCCATATAGTGGGCCCCACCCTGCCATATAGTGGACCCCACCCTGCCATATAGTGGACCCCACCCTGCCATATAGTGGACCCCACCCTGCCATATAGTGGACCCCACACTGCCATATAGTGGACCCCACCCTGCCATATAGTGGACCCCACCCTGCCATATAGTGGACCCCACCCTGCCATATAGTGGACCCCACACTGCCATATAGT
>NW_026290856.1:77500-80000 GCF_023373465.1 Oncorhynchus keta | reverse complement strand
CTATATAGAACACCAACACCTACACTATATAGAACACCAACACTATATAGAACACCTACACTATATAGAACACCTACACTATATAGAACACCAACACTATATAGAACACCTACACTATATAGAACACCTACACTATATAGAACACCAACACTATATAGAACACCAACACTATATAGAACACCAACACTATATAGAACACCAACACTATATAGAACACCAACACTATATAGAACACCAACACTATATAGAACACCAACACTATATAGAACACCAACACTATATAGAACACCAACACTATATAGAACACCTACACTATATAGAACACCAACACTATATAGAACACCAACACTATATAGAACACCTACACTATATAGAACACCAACACTATATAGAACACCAACACTATATAGAACACCTACACTATATAGAACACCAACACTATATAGAACACCAACACTATATAGAACACCACACTATATAGATCACCAACACTATATAGAACACCAACACTATATAGAACACCAACACTATATAGAACACCAACACTATATAGAACACCAACACTATATAGAACACCAACTATATAGAACACCTACACTATATAGAACACCAACACTATATAGAACACCAACGCTATATAGAACACCAACGCTATAGAACACCAACACTATATAGAACACCAACACTATATAGAACACCTACACTATATAGAACACCAACACTATATAGAACACTATATAGAACACCAACACTATATAGAACACCAACACTATATAGAACACCAACACTATATAGAACACCAACACTATATAGAACACCAACACTATATAGAACACCAACACTATATAGAACACCAACACTATATAGAACACACCAACACCAACATATATAGAACACCAACACTATATAGAACACCAACGCTATATAGAACACCAACACTATATAGAACACCAACACTATATAGAACACCTACGCTATATAGAACACCAACACTATATAGAACACCAACACTATATAGAACACCAACACTATATAGAACACCAACACTATATAGAACACCAACACTATATAGAACACCAACACTATATAGAACACCTACACTATATAGAACACCAACACTATATAGAACACCAACACTATATAGAACACCAACACTATATAGAACACCAACACTATATAGAACACCAACACTATATAGAACACCAACACTATATAGAACACCAACACTACACTATATAGAACACCAACACTATATAGAACACCTACACTATATAGAACACCAACACTATATAGAACACCAACACTATATAGAACACCAACACTATATAGAACACCTACACTATATAGAACACCAACACTATATAGAACACCAACACTATATAGAACACCTACACTATATAGAACACCAACACTATATAGAACACCAACACTATATAGAACACCTACACTATATAGAACACCAACACTATATAGAACACCTACACTATATAGAACACCAACACTATATAGAACACCAACACTATATAGAACACCAACACTATATAGAACACCTACACTATATAGAACACCAACACTATATAGAACACCAACACTATATAGAACACCAACACTATATAGAACACCAACACTATATAGAACACCAACACTATATAGAACACCAACACTATATAACACCAACACTATAAACACCTACACTATATAGAACACCTACACTATATAGAACACCAACACTATATAGAACACCAACACTATATAGAACACCAACACTATATAGAACACCAACACTATATAGAACACCAACACTATATAGAACACCAACACTATATAGAACACCAACACTATATAGAACACCAACACTATATAGAACACCAACACTATATAGAACACCAACACTATATAGAACACCAACACTATATAGAACACCAACACTATATAGAACACCAACACTATATAGAACACCAACACTATATAGAACACCAACACTATATAGAACACCAACACTATATAGAACACCAACACTATATAGAACACCAACACTATATAGAACACCAACACTATATAGAACACCAACACTATATAGAACACCAACACTATATAGAACACCAACACTATATAGAACACCAACACTATATAGAACACCAACACTATATAGAACACCAACACTATATAGAACACCAACACTATATAGAACACCAACACTATATAGAACACCAACACTATATAGAACACCAACACTATATAGAACACCAACACTATATAGAACACCAACACTATATAGAACACCAACACTATATAGAACACCAACACTATATAGAACACCAACACTATATAGAACACCAACACTATATAGAACACCAACACTATATAGAACACCAACACTATATAGAACACCAACACTATATAGAACACCAACACTATATAGAACACCAACACTATATAGAACACCAACACTATATAGAACACCAACACTATATAGAACACCAACACTATATAGAACACC